>NC_057810.1:255333339-255528339 GCF_018294505.1 Triticum aestivum
GAAGCAAGTGCCATTTTGGCTTGTCCATTTGGCATGAGATTTTTACAGCATCTTCATATGTCCAAATAATCAAGCTTTTCCCAATCTTAGCCCAAGTTGATACCCTATGTGAGAGCATCATCATGATATTAATTTGTGGACCAAATATGCAGTTGTGAAGCAACTATGATTTATCTTGGTCCAAATCTTGTCAAAGTTACCAGGATGAAAGTCCTTCTTACCCTAAACCTCACAGACAAATGCTCTGGCTCCAGTTCCTTTCCTGTTGATCACCAATTCTCACCCAAGTTTACTGCAGTAAACTTCAGAGGGTGATTACCATTTAACCAGAGCATGTTTCACCGATCTACCACCGCAGTTACAACCTACCCATGGAGGACTTACCACTAGACAACATTTGCCAACGCTTGGCATCTTCTCCTCGCCAGCTCACGCAGTGACCATGGCCCTGGCGAGCATTAAACGCGCTCTGCCGCGACCTCGACGCTGTGCTCGTCCATGCTCTCCTCGTCTTGACCCCCAACCTTGTCCAGTGGCCTCCCTGTGATCAACCACGTCGCCCTGACCTCACTCCCCCTCCGTTCGTTTCCTCACCGACGCTCACCGATACTCATCCCCGAACGCCCATGGGAACACAGTGTTTAGTTTGGCTCTAAGCTCACCTCGGCCTCTTCCTCTGCTCCCCTTGCCTCTGTGACCTCTGCGGCTCGTCCGCTCTCTCGTTCGTCGCCTTCCCCGTGCCGTCCCGTGCTCGCTGGCCGTCGCCAGAGCCTTGGCCGGACGTGCACGGCGGAAACCGAGCCCATCCCTCTTGCTCCGGCTATAAATAGCCATCCCCGGCCTCGTCCGAGCACACCACCCGCCTTGCCTCGCTCCACTACTCCTCCCCGACCCCTCCCCTGAACAACTCCAGAGCCCGCCATTGCCGCCATGGCCGCCGCCCCCTGTCCACCTAAATTCGCTTCGAGGCGAGCTCTCCCCCTCCCCATAGCACCTCCAGTGGAATCCCTCAACCACGGCGAGGTTTTCCCGTGCCCTTTCGATCCCGTTCCTCCATCGTAGCCCCGTCTCCAACTTCGCCGGAGCCGCCGTCCGCCTCAGCCGGAGCTCCGCTCGAGCCGTTGCTCTCCGGTGGCCGTGTCCTGCACCAGCAGATGCGGTGGTCCACGCCAAGTCCACCGGTGGTCGGAGCATGGCAAACGATGGCCGGAGCCACCCGGACGAGCGCCGGCATCGGCCCCGTCTTCTGCTTTGTCGGGCGAGCGACGAGGAGAAGAAGGAGGCGGGAGGAGGGCATTGACCATGTGCGTGGGTCCCGCGGCCCCACCAGTCAGCGAGATAAGCCCCGGCCCCTTCCTCGCTGATGTGGATTAGTGGAAATGTATTTCACGAAATACGTTTTTGCTGACCGAAAGCGTATTTCCTCAAGTGCGCATTTTGTTTTTCCTGTTAAGAGCCTGGATGTGAACATTTCTTTACAGATAGGTCCCTGGCAGAAAAACATTCATATCTTTTTAACCATAGCTCCAAATCAGGTGATTCCAAAGCCCACTTCTTCATTCCGTCGAGCCCGTTTTGATAGAACCATTTTCACCATGTTTTGACATTCGGAAAATGTCCATTATGCCCTTGCACTTATTCAGCCCCCTCCGAGAGAGTATGTTTTCCGGCGATTCGTTCCGTGAGTTACTCGCACTTTCTCCTGGTGATTTCTTCCCCCCACCCCCAGGCAAGCCACACCCTCCATTTGCATCACTGGAATGCAGTGACATGGTTTAATTTCTTTAAACTTGTTTAAAATATTGTTTTAGCTACTTGTGATTTGTGCATGGCATTTTCTCGGAGTATTATTTTGATCTTGTTGATGCCATGCTATTGTTTGGATTACTAGGAGTTATGTTTGTAGTTGATGAGTATCATGTTGCCATTGGAGTATTAGCGGTTGATATTATGATTGTTTTCATGATGATATCTGTTATTATATTTTGGAGAATTACTTTGGATGTCATGCTGCCTTTCGATTATTAGTGGTTAGTATGATTATTTTCATGATGCTAGTCGATGTTCTGTTGCTTGGAGTATTAATTTTGGATATGATGTTTACATGTGAATCTTAGCTGGATAGCTTTGTTCTGGTTATTGGAGTAGTAGAGTTATTGTTTTCAGATTCATCATGATAGAAATATTATGCTATCTTTGCAGTATTTTGATATGAGGATATTATGCTCGGATTATTTGTTGGATATTGCTAAGACTTGGATTATAATTTGATAGTTGATATCGGAGTATCAGTTATCACAATTCTATATTTGGGGATAAATTCCATCATTAAGTTGGTCAGGTGCCACCGAACCAGGCTTTCTCAAGTGCAACCACATTTGCCTTTATGGGAAGGCCCTAATGCGATGTTATTTTCGTGTCTCTCGCCGGTGCCTCCAACGAGGGAAGGTTATGGGCGCGCGCTACCCAGATAAGGTAGGCGGACATAGGCCTTGTGTGCCTGTTATTGTTGTTATGTGCACATGTCCCCGTTTGGGACAGTTTATTATTTTGGCCACGATGGTGGCCGTTGGTGTCTTTGGTAGACACGGGGCCACCGAGGACTAGCCCAGTGGGGAGTGAGTCAGAGTGGCCAGGAGAGTGTCATGGAAGTAGATCGGTTTCGTTGGAACGCCGTTGGTCCACCCGAATGGGAGTGCGAGGCCATGTGTTCCGTGGTGTGGGTAAAGTGCACTACCTCTGCAGAGTGTGTTTGTTTAAACTATCGATAGCCGCGTCCTCGGTCATGGGTATGGGTCAGTACTAGGTCACACTGTTCGATCGACACTCACATGACGGAATGACTTATAGGTGATTTATATGTTGATATTTTGAGCAGTACCGATTGGCAGGAAATTGATGATGATGTTGGGGACCAAGTGTTGGTCGTGGTAGTGATCGCCGGAAAGATCACCGTTTGAGACCAAGTGTTGGTCATGGTAGTGATCGCTGGAAAGATCACTGTTCCAGTCCAAGTGTTGGTCATGGTTGCGATCGCCGGAAAGATCACCATTTGGTTACAAGGTAACCCGATCCAAGAGCACGAGGTTGGTCCGTTTGTGATCCGTGAATGATCACCGTTTGGTTTCGATCACGAGGTGATCGAGATGGTATATTGCTTGGCCGATTAGCCAAGAGAGATATGGTTATGGAGATCTGAGATGGTGATTTATCAGTATTGTAGTAGTTCATATCATGCTTAGTAGTTTTTATTGTATCATGGTAGCTGTTAATTTAATTAACATGCTTAATGGTATGTTGTTGTCTTGCCTTGATGTTTTGGTTGTTGTGATCTTGCAAGTACGTTTAATGTACTGACCTGGTGTGTCATGACAGATTGCAGGTGATGTCGTGATTGCTTGATTCCTTGTCGTGGTTTCCGTTCGTGCGAGCTAGATCGTGTCCCAGCCAGAGTCCCTGCAGAGTGGATTTCACTACCTTCGTCATTTTTCTGCTGCTAGAAGATTTCCGCTGCTATGAGTTGTTCTGCTGCTAGCATAGAGCAAGTGTAGTATCGCAGGCGTAGTGTCGCCGTGCTAATGTGAACCTTTGTAACATCAAACCTATGTATTTATCCTTTGTAATAAGAGCTGATTTGTTCTATGTCAAGCAGTACCGTATTCCAGAGACTTCTCCTTGATCTCTGGGCTGGAATACGGGGCGTTCCAGTTTCTGTGAGCCGGGGTGCCACATGCTTGGTATCAGAGCAGGTCTAGCTATAGGACACCCTAGTCAGCACGAGTGGTAGAAACCGGTAGAAATCGGTAGTATAGAGTCTGGCTTGATGATTGCATTTGGTTGCTGCATTTGTTTGTTGCATAGCATGCATATATCCTTAGTATTTGTGACAACGGTTTATCTGGTGAGTGTAGCTGGCATCGGTTCCGATCCACTACAACCCAACCTTTGCATTTCTACAATTCCTTTTTCTTTCGGTGTTTGATGTCATTTCTGTCCCAGTAGAGTGATGCCAACTGATCCCGACACTGTTTGCAAAAATGGTGCTCGGGTATCGCGCCGATGTCTTTCTTTTAGTCCCGTCTATCATTTCGGTGATGGACATGCTTCTATCCCGGATTGTTCTTTTATTTTGTCGTGTTGGCAACCCTTAATGATCTTAGTTATCAAGAAAGGGAAATGTCAGCGGCCTCAGTTTTTCCCTGTTATCCTATTGCTTGGACGAGTACAGATCTTTTTCCGTCTGCTTGATAATAATGTGGTTGCGACCTTTGTGTCCCACTACTTGATTACCGAGTACATCCTCACCTCCAAGCTAGCTCAGGTTGCTACCTGGCTAAGCTAGCACTTGGTGTAGCGCTGTTTACGCCAATTCTTCCACACATTTATTCGTCCTCGTGCACATCGTCACAGCATGCTAGATCGTAGAACCGGAGATCCCGCGAGATTTGTGCGCTTAGGAATTCATGCATATTGTGTGACTAGCAGTAATATGTGACATTGATTGTGTGTGAATTGATTGTTGTTGTGTGTTTTTGTTTAGTTGAGTTTTCTTTTGCTTCTTTCTTTTTGGGCCCCGGTGGTACATTATTTTCCCCTATAAAGAGTTGCTCATCAACTGACACCAGACTTGAAGAAGCAATAAGGATTTCAAATATTTGGAGGAAGCTCAGCTAAACATTATTGTCTACACAGTCAACCGCATTATGGCATTAACATCTGCTCAGAATACCAATGGTGTATTGGATTGACTATCAGCATCGAGTCTACATCAGTACAAAATCCTCACAGCAGTAATGATCCAGCCAGCAGAAAGACAAGTGAGGTATAAGACGAACGATATACTTTTAGACAGAGGAATGGATCATATACAAAGTTTTGGCTCAGTAATGCATGATGCTTGAAATATGTTATCATCCAAAATAAATTCAGAATGTGGTATGCTCAAGGAAGACAGTCAAACCTTTTTTCTCATGCAAATAATCAGCCTCAGAATATTATGGGTGTGTGTATGGATTTCAGTCTGCATATCCATATGAAGTTTTGGATATAAGAAACCCAGTATTCTTCCACACGCTATCGGAAGAAATTTATGATGCAAGGCTCCTCAAATTTTCCTCAGCGTGATATGGGAACAATTTCTGGCCCATGGTACCCAGTCTTTCTCAGCAGAATACCTCGGTAAAAGCTTCTGACAGACGGAAATGAAATTTCCTCAACAAGCCAACCTGAGGAGAAGCTTCTCAAGTATGGAACTCGGGCTTCTCCAGCACAATACTCAGGACAAGCTTCGTGTGTAAGCTATAGAGCCTTCTTCTGCACGATACCCAAACAAAAGATTTGAGAAGAAGTTAACAAGTCTTCCTCAGCAAGCTACTCGGATGGCTTCTCTCGTAAGCCATTCTGTCTGCGTCAGTACCACAATATTGCACCATCCTTAGAGATTATATGAAGAGTTACCAATGTATGGCAGTATCGCTCAAGAACCAGGCTTGCAATTATTTTGTCAGAGGTACAATTCAGTCAAAACATATGCTTACCGCAAGGATCGAGTGTTCGGTGGCATATCCTTCTTATATATGGTGAGCATGCATCCCCAGTCATATAAGTAACTCATACAAGATGCGATAGTGATCCAGAAGATATACCTAAGAAAAGTAAGGATCCCCCAACCTCACGAGTTAGGCAAAGGAAAATGAATATAAGCAGAGATACATCTCATGAAATACAAGGACCGACAAGATCTAGAGATGACATCATATAATCCACAATCTTGGCAATGATCATCAAGGTCATTATTCCCTCAACTGACAAGGGGATATTATAAAACCTTGTCGCCTTCTTGTATGATTGGCCTCAGCAATGAGCTCTGTACAACTAAAAACCACAGATATATGTCATATGTGTGCGGACCCAGGTCAGAAAACAAGCACAAGGAACAATGTCAAAAATATTGCACTACTCACGTCCATGGTCATACGAAGAATCAAGGACAGGAGTGGCCAAGTTATTTCAGTAAGGTATCCTAACAAACAAAATCATGATCGTAAAAAGGATGAGCTTGACAGTAAAGGTATGATGATTTTTGCGCAACCACCAGGGTCCGGATACCCAAGTCAGTTGAAAACCATAATTCTATATGGATCCACAAAGGCATACTCTCCGTGTGGCCTACTCCGTCTTACAAGGATTTTCATATCCCACTGACTCGCTTGACATTGTTAGTGTGGGATATCCAAGTCTGTTCTGTCAGATCCAAAATTCCTTTGCAACCTTAGCAGTTTAACCTCAGCGGTAGTGTTAAAGCATATCGTAGCCTATTACCATAGATGGGTATATCGACCACATGAGAAAAATCAAAGCCGAACAATTAGCTCAGACCCGGTATACTCACCGACAAAATCAAGTACACGACCAGTCTGTCTGGAAAAGCATTTGTCCGTCAGCACCATGTCAGGCCAGTCTGAAGATGTAAATATTTGAGGTATGACACAACTATAACTCCATGCACCTTTATATTGCTCACGCTAGAAGGCAGTCAAATCTTTGGTACATACCTCATGCTCGAGCCAAGGAAATAAATCAAGATAAAATCAGTGCCACCTATGAGCAGTCAGATCCCGTCAGAAGATGGCCATGATAATTCTCAGCATGTATTGAAGCCAGAAATCATGCATTTATTTGAAGCAACCCCATGGCAGAAGTAAAAAGGTTTTCATGACCAAAGGAAAATTTTATGCTTAGGTCCATTGGATTTCACCGCAGATATGAGAAAATTCACGTCAGTAAAAAGATTTAGTATATGAGCAAAGACCTGTCAGAATTTGGGAAAGGTGAAGTAAACCACCCTAGAGCAAGGTAAGTTGATCATCTGAAATTCTTGTGGGAATAATAAATAAAGGAAAAAGGATACCAAGTTGGAAACGGTGTCCTCAAGTCATACTTGTTCCCTGAGCAACCAAATCTCGAGGATGAGATTTCTTTTAGGGGGAAGGTTTGTAACAGCCTGGTTTTTGGCCGTTTCTTTTTCTTTTTATTTATTTGGTTTTTGCTCTGTTTTTCTTTTTGGAGTGGTTCCATGGCCTTGCTACCTGGGAAATCATCCTCATTCCTAATCCCAAGTGGCTCATCATTCTCAAAACCTTGCCAAGATCATGTCACTTTACTCCTTGACCAAACCCTAAAATCTTTTTCTAGGGAATATTAATTTTTCCAATTAAATGAATAACCCTATCGGCCCTAGGTTGTGAAGCAACCTATATTTCTATCCATCCAAAAATCCCCAAATAATTCTCATAATTCCTTTGGCTCATATGTAGCTCAAATATGCCCAAACATTTCCTCGGCCAGTTCAAAAATAATTCCCCAATAATTATTTTTCTATTCCGCCCTAAATGGCACTTTGTGAAGGAAGTGTCATTTCTATTTTTCCTACTGGCTCCCAACCTTTTTGGGCATGATTATATGTGAAAAATATTTGCCTCATGCACAAGTTCAACTTTATTTGCCTAGCCAATTTTCCTCAGGGAATTTTCAAAGTTTCTGCCAGACAGAAGGCTTTGTGAAGGAAGTACTAGCTAGGAGTATCCAAATGAGTTGAACTTTTGAACACTCCTTAATGTGCTCATATTAACCCCTCCACCCATTTTCAGCCACATCCAATCATCTATGTGAGCACAGGATCAAATCTTTGATTCTGGCAATATTTTCAGGTTGTGAAGCAAGTGTATTTAATATTGCTGCAAAAATCCTGATAATTTACTAGATTGTTCTCCTACCCATAAAAAAATCTCTCCACCCAATTTGATATCATTACAATGAGCCATTTGATCACCAAAATTATTCCAAGTTTCTGGACGGAAATTATGTTTGTGAGGCAAGTGCCATTTTGGCTTGTCCATTTGGCATGAGTTTTTTACAGCATCTTCATATGTACAAATAATCAAGCTTTGCCCAATCTTAGCCCAAGTTGATACTCTATGTGAGAGAATCATCATGATCTTCATTTCTGGCACAAATATGCAGTTGCGAAGCAACTATGATTTATCTTGGTCCAAATCTTGTCAAAGTTACCAGGATGAGAGTCCTTCTTACACTAAACCTCACAGACAAACTCTCTGGCTCCAGTTCCTTTCCTGTTGATCACGAGTTCTCACCCAAGTTTACTACACTAAACTTTAGAGGGTGATTACCATTTAACCAGAGCATGTTTCACCGATCTACCACCACAGTTACAACCTACCCAGGGAGGACTTACCACTAGACAACATTTTCCAACCCTTGGCGTATTCTTCTCGCCAGCTCACGCGGTGACCATGGCCCTGGCGAGCATTAAACACACTCTGGCGCGACCTCGGCGCTGTGCTCGTCCATGCTCTCCTCCTCTCGACCCCCAACTTTGTCCAGTGGCCTCCCCCTGATCAACAGCTTCGCCCTGACCTCACTCCCCCTCCATTAGTTTCCTCAATGATGCTGACCGATGCTCGCCGCTGAACGCCCACAGGGGCACAGTGTTTCATTTGGCTCCGAGCTCACCTTGGCCTCTTCATCTGCTCCCCTCGACTCCATGACCTCTGCGGCTCGTCCGCTCTCTCGCTCGTCGCCTTCTCCTTGCCCTCCCGTGCTCGCTGGCCATCGCCAGAGCCTCGGCCGGACATGCCCGACGGCAACCGAGCCCATCCCTCTCGCCCCGGCTATAAATAGCCATCCCCGGCCTCGTCCGAGCTCACCTCTCGCCTTGCCTTGCTCCACTACTCCTCCCCGACCCCTCCCCTGAGCTCCAAGAGCTCTTGAGCCCGCCATTTCCGCCATGGCCGCCGCCCCCTGTCCACCTAAATTCACTCTGCGGCGAGCTCTCCCCCTCCCCATAACACCTCCAGCGGAATCCCTTAACCACGGGGAGGTTTCCCCATGCCCTTCCGATCCTGTTCCTCCACCGTAGCCCCGTCTCCAACTTCGTCGGAGCCGTCGTCCGCCTCAGCCGGAGCTCCGCTCGAGCCGTTGCTCTCCATTGGTCGTGTCCTGCACCAGCAGATGCGTTAGTACACACAAAGTCCATCGGTGGTCGGAGCATGGCAAACGATGGCCGGAGCCACCCGGACGAGCGCCGGCGCCGGCCCCGTCTTCTGCTCCATCGGGCGAGCGAAGAGGAGAAGCAGAACACTACAAAAAAAGACACATCCGTGACATTTTGGGTTGAACAATTTTTTTTATTTCATACAGATGACACTTCTATGACGATAATTGTGACAAAACCAGGTATCATCATAGATGTGGTGGGTCCAACTTCTATGACAAAAAATCATGACAAAAAATGGTCTTTTCGTCCTGGGCGGGCGGGAGACGCGGTTGCATGACATTCTTTGGGCCGTCCATGACGGGAAAAACCGTGGTAGAAGCGAGGGGGGGGGGGGTAATTTCGGGGAGTTCCCGGTTACGGTGGGATGTCGGGGTCCGAGCGATGCGCGTTTCTCTCGTACACGTACGCACGTGTGTGAGAGGCGTTGGCTCTAACTGAACCCGAGTGAGGCGTTGGGCTCTAACTGAACCCGAGCGATTGCACTGCAGTCTACGCGTTACTGAACCCGAGCGATCGATCAATGGCTGTTAACTGAACCCGATCGAGCGATTCCTTCGCTGCTGCTGCTAACTGAAGCCGATCGATTGGATGAACAGTGAGCATTGCCGGGGGGGTTGGATGAATAGTGAGCGGTGGCGTTGCCTCTGGATAAACAGGACCCCGTGGTGTGGAGGGCTGGATGAACAGTAGACATTGGAGGGGTGCCCGTGGAGGGGTGGTTGAACAGGACCCCGTGGTGCGGAGGGCTGGATGAACAGTAGACAGTGGAGGGGTGCCCGTGGAGGGGTGGTTGAACAATAGCTGGTGGAGTAGCGCGCGGTGGAGGCTGGATGAACAGGAGCCCGTGGAGGCTGGAGGAGGTCGACGGTAGCCCGTGGAGGCTGGAGGAGGTCGATGGTGGAGATGAACAGTATCCCGTGGAGTCCAGTTTTGCGGTACGCCACACCCCTCCCGATGAACAGGACCCCCGTTTCGAACGTAGTGCTCCAACACAAGTCCGTTTCATCCTTTTTGCGGTACACCACACCCCTCCCCATCAACAGGACCCCCTGTTTCGACCGTAGGAGGTCCGTTTTGCCGTACGCCACACCCCTCCCGATCAACAGGACCCCCGTTTCGACCACAGGAGGTCCGTTTCCTCCGTCTTGCGATACGCCACACCCCTCCCGATCAACAGGACCCCGTTCCGAACGTAGCAGGTCTGTTTCCTCCATTGTGCGGTACGCCAGGCCTCGTTTCCATCGCCTGTTCCGTCCAAGCCCTCCCGATGAACACGACCACGCATTCCGTTCCGACCCAGCCGGTTGGCTCCCACGCATTCCGTTGCCTCCCGATGGACACGACGCATTCCGTTGCCTCCCCATGAACACGACGCATTCCGTTGCCTCCCCTTGAACACGACGCATTACGTTGCCTCCCCATGAACACGACAATGACGCTGTTTCTCCGTTTCGACCCAGCCATGAACACGAGCCCTGGACGTACGTATGCGCGTGTAGGCATTCGAGACCCTGCCTGTATGTACGTACGTGGCCGTATTTTCTTTCTTGCACCCTGGCCGTTGTACATACGTGTACATGCTACGTGCGCGCCTCTACTATGACACGTGCGCGCCTCTACATCCACCAGTATATATGTACGTACACGTTCGCGACCAGAATGACAACACTACGTACGCTTCGACCAGGTGGGTCCCGACTATCAGGCACTTCCTTGCGTGCGAAGATGTAGCCGGTGGGTCCCAGCAGTCAGGGGGCGAATCTTTCTTTTGCCCGAACGCACTTCCTTGCGTGCGAAGGTGTAGCTGGTGGGTCCCAGCAGTCAGGGGGCGAATCGTTTTTTTGCCCGGACGCACTTCCTTGCATGCGAAGATGAAGATGGTGGGTCCCAACGGTCAGGGGGAAACGTTTTTTCACGAAATACAGTGGCCCGTCTGGTGGGTCCCAGCTGTCAGGTGGAGGAATCATTATTTTCCACGTAATAAGGAGGCAATTCCTTGCTGCGGCCGTGGACCCAGCTGTCAGCCTCTCCACGTACAGTCCACGTCCGATGGAAGTCGTTCCTTGACCACGTTGACCAGGCCGCACCGAGAGCACCACGGCGGTGGACGACGGCGAGGCCTAGGAAGGGGACGACGCGGAGCCGGGGAAGACGCGTGAGTGGAAGCCCGCGCGGAGAGGAGTATGAGGGTTCACTAGTTAGGCTGCGGTGTGAGGTTGCTGTCACCGCAGGGCCTGGCCAGCGGTGGGAATAGTAGGGGGCGGTGAGGTCTCCGCGGTAGCACAACGGGCACGGGAGGCAGGAGCATGCGGCATGACCGGCGCTGCTTTGGGCGGCTGGAGCGAGAAGACCAGAGGTTGAAGAAGCACTACGGCTGTTGGATGGACATCTTACGGTCACTGGAGCTAGAATCGTTCATATTGACTAAGTTGACAAAGCCCTCCATCCCCGTCAACTTAGTTGGCCCACAAGTCATCCTCCCACTATGGTGGGTCCTAGCTAGCAGGGGGTATTCATTTTTTTGTGCGTAATAAGGAGGCACTTCCTTGCGTGCGAAGATATAGCTGGTGGGTCCGACATGTCAGCGGGGGGAACTTTTTTACGCGAAATACAGAGGCCCTTCCAGTGGGTCCCAGCTGTCAGGTGGAGGAATCATTATTTTGCGCATACAGTCCACGACTGATGGATGTCGTTCATTGACCACATTGATCATGCCGCACCGAGAGCACCATGACGGTGGACGACGGCGAGGCCTAGGAAGCGAATGACACGAAACCAGGGAAGACTCAGCAATGGTTGCCCACGCGGTGGGGAGTGCGAGGTTTTACTGGTCCGGCTGCCATCGCCGGAAAATAACAGGTGGTGTGGGTGAGTAGAGGAATGGCCTAGCCAGCAATGAAGTAGGGTGGGGCGGTGCGGCCTGTGCTGCAGCATAGCCGGCCACGGGAGGCGGGAGCAGGCAGTCGCACCAGAGCTGGTTTGGGCGGCTGGAGCAAGAAGATCAGATATTGAAGAAGCAGCACGGCCGTTGGATTAACATCCAACGGTCACTGCTGCTAGAATGGTTTGTGGACTAAGTTGACAAAGCCAAAGTACACGTCAACCTAGTAGACCCACAAGTCAGCCTCCAAATCTGTCCCAAACAGCCTACAGCCCGAAATTTCTAGCGAGATTCTAATTAATTTTAAATCTAAATATACCTTACTTTAAATTCAATGAAATTTTACCCGCACAAAAACAATGAAATTTAAAATATCAAAATCCGAAAGAAAACAGTATTTTGGAACTAATTGCATGTTTGCTGTATTTTTTCATTTTACAGCCCATTTATTATTACTTATAGCCCATTTCTTATTACTTATAGCCCATTTTCTGGGCAAAATGCATCCCTCCTCGTCTTGAAAGATTTTCGGCCCAGCAGGTCATAGAAAAGCAAGTAGGCCTACGTTGGTTATTCTGCAGAAAACAAAATAGCTGGCTAGCCATTTTCAGAAAGGAAAAAAAGAAACGGGGCTGGTCATGTGTTAAACATATGAAATAAAAGCCTGGGGTAGACGGGCCACGGGTCCCGCACAACCCAGTTGATACCCTCCTCCGTCCCGAAAAAACAAAATTATTGCGCGCGCTGCTGGGTCCCTACTATCATCCTCACCATGTACAGTCATCTCCTTATTCCTCTCGGTTGTTGACCATGTTGACAACAATGGAGGGCGGCGCCACGACGAGCGAACCAAGGCAGAGGACGATGGTGAGGCCTCGGACGGGAACGAACAGGAGCCGGGTAAGATAACAGCCAGCCGTGGGAGGCGGGAGCAGGCGGTCCCACTGGCGCTGGTTTGGCTTTGGTGGCTCGAGGAAGAAGAGCCTGAAGAAACGTGACAGACATTGAATGTCAATCCAACGGTCAAGGTTGGCACAATCGTTTGTTGACTAAGAGGACAGCAAGTAGCATACTTTTTTATATATTGGAAGAAAACTGCAAGGAAAATCTGTTCGTCTGCCGTCCTCCTCACAGGGAACGTTCGCCACATAAGTGACTAGCACCCTTGGTTTTCAACCGAGAGGTCTTGGGTTCGAGTCCCAGGAACTCTCAATTTTGTCCTTCTTTCTTCCTCGCAAAAAAGGGAAAGAAAATCAAAGACTTGGGAAAGCGTACAGAACAAGCTGGTGTACCAATAAAGAGACGTTGTTGAGTTTTAGAAAAAAGAAAGACGTTCTCTTGTAGCTGGTTCGAATCCAAACCTAGACTATGACTATATATGGTGCTATGCTACTCTGCAAGTAATGAAACTGACATATCCAATGTTCGCTTCTCCTCTTCTCTACTTACTCTGCCTTGCATCAGAACCTCTGGCCGCAGCAACCATGTCCGCTGGTTGCTCATCCACCTGCTCTTCAGCAGGCAACAACTAGATATGTGCCAAGTCACCACCCGTACCATCGCCTGTGGGTCTCATCACACCCCCGCCGGCACGCGCACCGCAGCTGATTGCTCATCGCAACCCGCTGCCGTTGGTGTGGTGCCACTGCTGCAAATCACGCAGACTCATCCGTCGCGTCTCAACCACAATCCGGAACCCTGGCCGAGTCTTCTACAAATGCCCGAATCATGGGGTAATAATATGTTTAAGTGTTGTTCTGCTGCTTTCAGTTCCTGATTTTTTTAATAGTTTGGTTGATGATCTTCCAATTTGATTCGTGCGAAAAGGGAAGATTCGTGTGATTTGTATTTCTGGGAAGTTGCTAATGTGGGGGAATGCAACTATGCTGATTATTTGGTTAGCCGAGGAATCCCAATACCAGCAGGTTGGGGTGTTCGACAAGTAACTGAAGGAACAACAGAAGAGGAAGATGCAGACCAGAAGGTTAAAGATGCAGTTCCTCTGATCATGGCCAAGCAACAGCTGTTGAACGGCCTTGACAGCAATGAGGAGATGAAAGAGCTTGTGAAGATAATGGGCAGAATTGATGTGCTCTGTAGGATGATTGTCTCTTTATTTGCAGTTCATGTAGCACTCGTGATGTATTCAGTGGCTACGACATGAGCACTTTGCTGAAACTAGTAATGAATGAAACCTGTGTAGCAGGCTGGGCATAGTGTTGTGAACATCTAATGATTTCTATTAATGGAAATCAGGGGGTATCCCCTTTTTCTCATATAAATAAATAAATAGAAGAGGCCCTGTCAGGTCAGCTTTGTTCATTCGAAGACGTCGAGCAAATTGCTGTCCAACAGCAAACTATGTCATCAAATTCAAGTTTCACAGCCAAATATGAGTACAACTAAACAACAATGTCATCATGTTTTAGTTGTCATACCATCACCAAACACAAATCAGCATAAATAACAAGTGATGTTCTCACAGCAAAATACTAAACAACATGTTCATCAGGTTTCAGTTGGCATAGAAAACACAATTTCACATAGTAGTTAAAAAAACATCTTCTGACAGCAAATACACAAAAGCAATGTAATCATCATCCACAGCAGTAGCGTCAACATCTTCGCCATGTGTATCAGTCTGAATCGTAATTCCCCACGGTGTCATCTTCTTCTTCGTCCTCAACGTCCTCGAACGTTGGCTTCTTCTTGATCAACTCTTGTATGTCCACAACAGGACATGCAATCTTTTCGCCGGCGTCGTTGACGTGATGGTTCTCAAAGATATTAGGAACATCAGTGTTATCTTGTACATCAGGAGTAGTGTAAGCATCATCTTGTTGTGCAACTTCATTAAACAAATTCCTCTGCTCAAACCTTTGCAATACTCTCTAGTCATTGCTACGGGCAAATGTGTCTTCCAGGAAAAATATCTGTGTTGCTTGATTTTCCAAAATAAAAGGCTCGTTGGTCTAGTACACCGCCTTGACATTGATGGATTTGAAATAATCATCAGCTCTGGGTTTTGCGATCCTGGAAAACAGGTTATACCAACGACAGCACAACAGAACCACACACCGATGATCCTCGAAGCTGGAGATATACTGCAATTGAACAATGTTTGTTATGTTAGCATACATTTCAGTTGTCTCTTTGTCTCTTCCTGCCTTCGTCTCATGCAAGGGTGTTGTAGCACACATCTCCAACAATGGCAGATTCATAATGTCTTACCCGAGTATCAGGACAAATTGCTAGTGAGTAAAGGGCATCATCAACTGCCTGCCCATCCTCCTGCATCTTCTTAACCTTTTAGAAAATAGACAAGCTGATCATCTTATGTACTCAATATATTAAAAAAACTAACAGTGCACTTGAAAAGCTTACATGGTTCTTGAACCATTTCACAAATCCTGCCATAACCAGCTTGTCAATGTTTCTTGGATTTTGCGGTAGTAACTTCTCTTTGTAGATGCTGCACAACATAGTGATCGCGTCAAACATCTAAATATATAAGAATGTGCTGCAAGTTTAGTAGATTACGATGTATAAGCTGCAGTACTGCACTTACTTGATATATGGTAGTATCTCAGGACAGTTATTCAACACATACCAAACCATTTTGTCCAAATATTTAGGTTTGTCCTCTTGTCGACTCTTCCCTGTAACTCAAACAGAATAATCGAAAACATTGAGCCCGGGATTGTCTTCAACCACCTCTTTGCTAAGCTGATCAGCTATTTCAATGTATTTTGAGCAGAATGTCAACGCTTCTGTAGCAATGTAGGCCTCTGCAATGGAACCCTCGGGTTTAGCTCTATTCCTAACATAGCCCTTGAAAGTGCCTAGCTGCCTTTCAATAGGGTACATCCAGCCATACTATACTGGACCTCTAAGTAGTGCCTCATCAGGTAGATGAACAGCCAAATGCACCATCACATCAAAGAAGGCTGGAGGATATATCTTCTCAAGGTCGCATAGGATAGTTGGTATCTTGTCTCTAAGACGCTCCAAAGCATCTATCCTGATATTTCTACTGCAGAGTTCCCTGAAGAATTGTCCCAACTCTACAACTGCTCTGTATAAGTTAGGGCGGCCCAATCCTCTAAGGGTAATAGGTAAAACCCTTTGAAGTAGGACGTGCCAGTCATGAGTTTTCAACCCTTGTACCTTGTTTCCATCTGCACTGACTCTCCTTTCAGGGTTGGAAGCAAATCCATGTGGGAATCTCACATGTGACAGGACCTCGCAGAATTCTTTTCTTTTTACCTTGTCCAAGACGTACACAACTGGTGCCATATCCTGTGGTTTACCTTCATCTTGCACCTGCAAATCCTTTCTGATACCCAGGTGTGTCAAATCAATCCTAGACTTTAAGGTATCTTTCGTCTTGCCTTCAATATTAAGAAGTGTGCCGATAATGCTATCACATATATTTTTCTCGATGTGCATCACATCAAGATTATGCCGCAGATCCAAATCTTTCAAATACTCCAAGTCCCATAAAGTGGACCTACGGGTAAACAATAATCTCTCTTCTACCCTGCCATGCTTCCTTTTCCCGCTACCATTACCAGGATGGTTTCCTGATGTAATATGTCTGACCTTCTCTAATTCCACTTGCAACTCATCGGCGGTGAGCCTCTTTGGCGAATCATGGTTTTCATGCTTTGCATTGAACACATGTCTTTGGTATTTTCTAGGATGCGGCTTGTCCTTGGCAAGGAAACAATGGTGTCCAATGTAACAGATCTTGCTAAGTATTGCGTATGACAGTGGATTCCTATCACAGCGAACACATGCATTGTAACCATGTGTCGTTCGCCCTGACATAGGGCCCAAAGCCGGATAATCATGGATGCACCAAATTATATCAGCACGCAGAAAGAAATCAGCTGGTGGGCTGCTATATAGGTCTTGAGTGAGAACACCCTTCCATAGCTGTTGAAGTTCCTCCACAAGAGGCTCCATGAACAAATCAAAATCCTTTCCAGGACTTATTGGACCTGGGATGAGCAAGGCCATCATGTAGTTTGATTCTTTGGTGCAGACATTTGGAGGCATGTTGTAAGGGATAACAAGCACTGGCCACATGCTATATGTGGCGCTCTGGTGGCCAAATGGGTTAAATCCATCTGAAGCTAAGCCAAGTCTAATGTTTCTCGGGTCAGCAGCAAACTCTTTGTGTTTATCATTGAAGCTTTTCCACTCACTACCATGAGATGGATGGCTCATTACATTCTGATTTATGTACTCCTGGTTCCAAGAATGCCACAATACATCCTATCTTGTTTCAGCATCATGAAACAACCTCTGCAATCTTGGTGTAATTGGAAAATTTCTCAGAACATTATGAGGAATCCTCTTCACAGCATCGCCATCTTTCCATCTTTATGATTTGCATTTCGGGCATTCACTTAAGTTGGTATAATCCTTCCGGAACAGAACACAATTATTCTTACAGACATGGATCATATCATATCTAATTCCAACTGCATGAAGGAAATTCTTCATTTTACTGTAGGTGTGTGGCAGCTCAGATGCATCTGGGAAAGATTTGCGGAAAGTAGCCAACATCGCATCGAATGATGTGTTGGTCATCCGTTCAGATGTCTTCACCTGAAGAAAGGTGACCATAGCTGAGAATACTGACACCTTATTTCCTGGGGTGACAACAACATTGCATTGTTCCAACATGCGGGCCCACCGTTTTTCTTCTGCAGGTGAAAGTTCACGGAATGCACTAGCATTTCGTAACATTGTTTCAATGTTGGTCAAACTCACTGGCTCCGCCACCACCACCTCCTCCTCCTCTTCCACCTAAGCATCAGGCAGATCAAGATGGTGATCTGCTGCTTCCACGTAGTCAATAATATTGACGTGCACAGCTTCACCATGACGAACCCACCTAGTATATGTGACTGACATCGCATACAAGTGTTGATGATTTTGCACAGTTGACTGGGGTCTTGTAACTGAATTCATACAACTGCTACACTGGCAGAGCACATCTGTTTTCGGACCACCGTACTCAGCTCTGATAAAGTTCATGAAGTTTTCAACCCCCTCGACATATGCAGCGGAGAATCTTCGAGCAGAAGTTATCCAAGTCCTATCCATCTGTTAGACATACAAATTAGTTCTTCTACTAGATATTACAGGAAAAACATATATGCTTTTTTATGAAGGCCAGAAAAAAAATACCTAGGTCGATGTCTAAAGCCATGACAAGATATTCGGACGAGCAGATCTAAGTAAAGAAATATATGTAGTGCCAATTCAGCAAACAGATTTGAGTGCCAAACTATGGCAGGCTGTTTCAGCAGTCAATGAGGTCGAGCACACAACCATCAAACTATCGAAGGCCATCGCAGCAACAAAGATTGGCTACTAGACCATGGCAATCTACGTCACAATAAATATATGGCAGGATATTTTAGCAACTGGCCTTGGCATGCCATCTCAGCTAAGCAGATTGAGTGCAGAACAGGTCAAGGAAGCTTCTTAAGCAGAGCATATTGACGGTAAACTACTTCAGCAAATAGTGAGATTAACAGCGTCTATCAGCTAACATTCAGCGCTACACCGACATGAACGGGGCCTCAGTCTAGAATGCGCGTACCGTGGGAGAAGCTGACCGCCATGCGTCTCCACACGAACATCGCCAGCGGTGGCGGCGCTAACCGTTGTGTGCCTCCACAAGAACGTAGCCAGAGGTGGCGGCGTGGCTAGAGGACGACAGTCTGCGAGAGCGTATTGTGGGAGAGCGAGGATCGCCGAACCGCGGCGCCGCCGTATCGGCACGGCGGGGAGGGCGGCTTTGGCAGAGCGAATGGAATGGATGGGGACAGGGGGGAGGGGGGTTTGGGGAATATTTTTGGCTAGTTGGCCAAAGGGCGGTTGAATCGGATTTCGGGGGAATTTTTGGGTGTGGTGGGGGGGTAGGTTTTTCGCGCGGTGGGCGGGGGGAGTTTGGCGCATGGTTGGTTTCTCCAAGTGCAGTCCCACGTGTCAGTGAAGAGGCAAGCCGAAGCGCGTTCCGTTTGTGTGAGCCGTGTGCAGGACCGAACGTGTGTGGGGTGCAATGCGACCGTGACAGGAGTTCTATGAGTGTACCGCCTTTTTTCCTTTTAAACTAGGTGCTTCACCCCCTGAAAGTGCAACTATCCCTAGGTGGTTTTGGTAATTCATAACAACATATAGCTCATTGAGCTAATGCTATTCCAACACTATTATTTCAGGAAAGCTCAATGAATGGCATGGCATGGATGATGAAAGTGGATCCCTCAAAATACTAAGGACAAAGGATTGGCTCAAGCTTAAAAGCTCAAGAATCTTCATTTAATATTTTAGTGATCCAAGATCACATTGAGTCTATAGGAAAAGCCAATACTATCAAGGAGGGATGAGGTGTTGCTTAATGAGCCTCTTGCTTCATGTGCTTAGTGATATGCTCCAAAAACCCTCAACTACTTTCTCACATCCACAAATGACCTAAATCCAAAGCCAAAATTGGTCACACCGATTCTTCCTATCTGGCGCCACCGATTTCAAATGTCATAGCCACTGCCACAAACCCTAGGCAAATCGGTTCTACCGATAGGGATCTCGGTCTCACCGAGATGGGATTGTAATCTCTCTGTTTCCCTTCGTAACGTTTTGGTCAAACCGAAGTGAGTGATCGGTCCCACCGAGATTGCAATGTAAACTCTCTGTTTCACTCTTGTAACATTTCGGTCTCACCAAAAAGAGCAAATCGGTCCCATCGAGTTTACCTGACCAACTCTCTGGTTAGCTAATTACCAACGTCGGTCTCACCGAGTTTGTGTAATCGGTCTTACCGAGATTACGTTATGCCCTAACCCTAACCGAATCGGTCTCACCGAGTTGCATGTCAGTCCCACCGAAAATCACTAACGGTCTCTAGATTTACTAAATCGGTCCGACCGAGTCTGTTGAATCGGTCCCACCGAGTTTGGTAAATTGTGTGTAACGGTTAGATTTTGTGTGGAGGCTATATATACCCCTCCACCTCCTCTTCATTCGTAGAGAGAGCCATCAGACTAAACCTACACTTCCAACTTACCATTTCTGAGAGAGAACCACCTACTCATGTGTTGAGGCCAAGATATTCCATTCCTACCATATGAATCTTGATCTCTAGCCTTCCCCAAGTTGCTTTCCACTCAAATCTTCTTTCCATCAAATCCAAATCCTATGAGAGAGAGTTGAGTGTTGGGGAGACTATCATTTGAAGCACAAGAGCAAGGTGTTCATCATCAACGCACCATTTGTTACTTCTTGGAGAGTGGTGTCTCCTAGATTCGCTAGGTATCACTTGGGAGCCTCCGACAAGATTGTGGAGTTGCACCAAGGAGTTTGTAAGGGCAAGGAGATCGCCTACTTCGCGAAGATCTACCGCTAGTGAGGCAAGTCCTTCGTGGGCGACGGCCATGGTGGGATAGACAAGGTTGCTTCTTCGTGGACTCTTCATGGGTGGAGCCCTCCATGGACTCGCGCAACCGTTACCCTTCGTGGATTGAAGTCTCCATCAACGTGGATGTACGATAGCACCACCTATCGGAACCACGCCAAAAACATCCGCCTCTCCAACTGCGTTTGAATCCTCCAAACCCTTCCCTTTACTTTCTTGCAAGTGCATGCTTTAATTTCCGCTGCTCATATACTCTTTGCATGCTTGCTTGAATTGTGTGATGATTGCTTGACTTGTCCTAAGATAGCTAAAATCTGCCAAACTCTAAAATTGGGAAAAGGTTAAGTTTTTAATTGGTCAAGTAGTCTAATCACCCCCCCTCTAGACATACTTCAAGGTCCTACAAGTGGTATCAGAGCTTTGGTCTCCATTTGCTTTGATTTCCATAGCTTTTGGTGGTCATAGCCTTGGTTTCACAACCTAGGAGAGTATGGCGTCTAGCGAGGGTAATTATCACCGTAGAGGTCCTTACTTTGATGGTACTAATTTTGCTAGTTGGAAGCATATGATGAAAATGCATATTCTTGGACATAACCCCGCCGTTTGGGCTATTATTTGTATTGGCTTGCAAGGTGAATTCTTTGATGGGAGAGAGCCGAACCGTGAATCTAATGCGGAAGAATTGAAGATACTGCAATACAACGCTCAAGCTTGTGACATCATCTTCAACAGATTGTGCTCCGAAGAATTCAACAAAATCAGCCGTCTTGAGAATGCGGGAAATTTGGGACACTTTGATTGATATGCACGAAGGTACCGAATCCGTCAAGGAATCCAAGTTGGATGTGCTCCAAAGTCAGCTTGACAAGTTCAAAATGAAGGATGGTGAAGGTGTCGCTGAAATGTACTCTAGGCTTGCTCTTATTACAAATGAGATTGCCGGCTTAGGGAGTGAAGAGATGACCAACAGATTCATCATCAAGAAGATCCTAAGAGCATTTGATGGAAAGTATGATACCATGTGCACATTGATCCAGATGATGCCAAACTACAAAGATCTCAACCAACGGAAGTCATTGGGAGGATTGTTGCTCATGAGATGTCACTCAAGGATAAGGAGGAACTTCACAACAAGTCAAGTGGTGCTTACAAAGCCTCAAGTGAAACCCCACATCATCAAGTGAGAAGCAAACCTTCAACAAAGAATTGAGCTTAATGGTAAAGAACTTCAACAAATTCTACAACAGTAGAAGCAAAGAAAGAAGCTCTAAGTCAAGGTCTTACCATGACAAAAGATCTTCTAGTCGAGAGCGCAATTGCTACAATTGTGGGAGGCCTGGACACTATTCTAATGAGTGTATGGCACACTACAAAAGAAGAGAATATTCTCCAAAAAGAAGAAGCAAAAGAGAAGAATCACCACCAAGAGAGAGGAGGAGTAGAGATGATCATTATGAATGAAGAACCTCACGGAGAAGCAAACATTCGGAAAGGAAGGACAAGTCATCAATGAGTTATACAAAACGAAGACATCAAGCTCATGTTGGTGAATGGGTTTCCGGCTCCAACTCCGACAAACACTCCGAGAGAAGCAATCACTCTGACTGCGAGTATACTCAAGATGAAGGCGTTGCTAGTCTAGCACTTGTGTCAACCAACTCCTAAGACATATTTGATTCACCAAATGAAGGAATTGGAAGATGCTTCATGGCCAAAGGTCCAAAGGTAACACATCCTGAGTATGTTGATTTCAATAGTCATGAAGATTACTTTCTTGTGGATGATGATTTACTTGTTGACAACTCTAGTGATGAATAATATGATGAAACGTCAATTAATCATGCTAAACAAGATAAAACGAATGGCAATGATAAGGAGAAGATTGAGCTTCTAACTAAAGAACTAAACACTCTTAAGTTGGCTCATGAAACTATCTTCGAAGATCATCGAGAACTTTTAAGGGCTCATGAGAAGTTACGCTTTGAAAAGCTCAATCTTGAGCAAGAGCATGAGTTCTTAAAACCAATCAATGATGATCTTCGTAAGAAGAGTTCTTCTTACATTGCCAGGCGTTTACTCCTATCTACTTACATGCCTTAAGTCAAGTCTAGTAACAAGAACAAGAAAGATACTTCCTCTAGTAGTAACAATAATAATGTCAAATCCAATATTGTTGCTTCTAGTAGTTCTCTTGATTCCACTAATGATTCTCTTAGCCAAGTTACACTTGAGCAAGAAAATAGCTTATTGAAGGGAATTATAGAGAAAGGTGTTACAAGAGCCTTGTCGGGAGTAAGCAATTCGAGGAAATTGTACGCAAGGAAGGAAGACACTGGAAGAATCAAGGTGTTGGTCTTGAACGAAAGTTCAATGCCAATGGAGTTGAGTGGGAAGAAGATCAATACCCCAAGACGAAGTTTGTTTCTCAACAAGTGAAGTATCACTACTAGGGAAAAGCCTATACACAGAATCTTAGTAGCAGCGCGGTTCAAAATGGGGCGCTGCTGCTAACTAGTTGTAGCGCGTATTACGTAAACTCGCTGCTGATAAAGATTTAGCAGTAGCGCGCTCGACCAGAAACGCGCTGCTACAAATATCGACCGGCGGTGTTCACCTAACTCTAAGTAGCAGTAGCGCGGTCGCAAGAACAGCGCTACTGCTAAGTATGTAGTAGTAGCGCGCTTTTCTCGAGATCGCTACTGGTAAGTTTCAAATTGCCACAATTTTTTGTCCCAGTTAGCAGTAGCGCCGTACCGCAAAGCGCGCTGCTGCTAAATACTTAGCAGCAGCGCGTTTTCACTCCCGCGCTACTGCTAACCCGCACCAACCCAACACCTTTCCCCACCCGTCCCTCCCCTCCCCCTCCTCTTTTCCCTTCCCCCTACCTCCCCCTCCTCTCTTCCCTTCCCCCCTACCTCCACCACATGCTCCCACTCTCACTCTTCTTCTTCTTCTCAATACTTCTCCCCCATTACTCTCTCTCTTCTATCCACCTTTCTCTCTCTTCATTACTCCTACATAACTACACCACCTCCATTAATGCATGTCCTTTCTCTTTTTTCTTCCCCCTCCACTAGTTGAAGTTGTCTCCTCCCAAATTAGGTAGCTAGGTAGATGTAGGATTCAGTTAAGTGACCTATTTGCCCCCTAACTAGATCTATCTTTGTCAAGAAGAGCTTTGTGCACTTTTGATCTCCCTACAACATCATCTCCACCGTGTGCTCGATCTCGATTGAGATAGAGGTGATGAAAATTTCATGCTTTTGCAAAATGGAAATGTGTTTATGTGTGTGTGATATGTTTGTGCAAATTGTGTGTGTGGCATGAGTTGATGCCGCCAAATTGTGCTTTTGAGTTGCCTATGTTTTGCCGGAATGTCGATTTATTTCCGTTTCGGCGAATTCCGGGCAAACTCTAGATCCATATATGTCCTATTTTTAGGGAAGGTCATGCCAAATTTTTTATGACTTTGATGCATGCATGCATTTTTATAATCAATTCTTTTATTATTACCGTGCAGAGTTGACGATGGTCAGTGGAACGATGGTGGACAGGTGGTTGCGGTCGGCGGTGCAGGACATGAAAGAAAATAACCGGACAGAGGTTTTATGTCCGTGTCGAAAATGCAAAGGAATAGTTTGGCTCGACCCCCATGACGATGGTCGTGTCGAAGCGCACCTGCTCATGACTGGTTTCATGGATGGCTATACTCGATGGATAATTGAAGATGAGGATGACGATGTTGAGGATGCCGACGGGGCAGGCAATGATGACACAGGGCAACACGAAGAGATGATCGATAATGGCGGCGGGGAAGAGGCCGGACATGGCGGCGGAGAAGGGGCCAGACATGGCGGAGGAGAAGGGGCCGGACATGGCGGCGGAGAGAATGACATGGACTCCACCCAGCAGAGTTCGTGGGTACTAAGTTCAATTGTGCGGGACCCTCATGTTCAAGCATTGCTTCGCAAGGAGACGAGTACTGAGAGAGCTGCTTCTAGAGAGGAGGCTAAGCTGGAGCAACTGGTGGTAGACTCGAACACTCCATTGTATGATGGTTGCAATCCTGAGGTGACCCGGTTGAGTTTCACGCTCCAACTCCTGAAGACGAAGGCTAAAAACAAATGGACCGACACTAGCCTCGATGAGCATCTCAAGTACCTAAAGGATGTTCTTCCCACGGGTAATCTATGTCCTACTAGTGTTGATGAGGCCAAGAAGATCGTGTGCCCTCTTGATCTGCCACACGTTAGATACCATGCATGCATTAACGATTGCATAATTTATCGGAAGGAGCACGCGGAAAAAACAAGCTGTCTGGTGTGCAATGCTTCTCGATACAAGAAGGCCGGGAAGAAATGTCCCCAGAAAGTTGTATGGTACTTACCGATCACTCCCCGTCTCCAGAGGTATTTTGTAGATCCCAAGGAAGCAAAGCTAATGCGCTGGCACTCGGAGAGGAAGAACCCGACGATGGAGATGATCCGAAGCTGAGACACGTGAAGGATGGAAGCCAGTGGAGAGCGTTGAACAGCTTCTATCGGTATTTTGAATGTGATGCAAGGAACATCGTGCTCAGCGCGTGTACCGATGGCCCGTGTACATGGCCCGTGTTTGTATGGATGTACAACCTCCCCCCTGGTTGTGCATGAAATTGAAGTACATTCACATGAGCATGCTTATTCAAGGGCCGAAACAACCAGGAAATAATATTAATTTGTATCTGGGGCTACTTCAAGAGGAGTTAGACACATTATGGAAAACACCGGCCAAGACATGGGACGCCAGCAAAGGTGAGTATTTCAACATGAGAGCTGCGCTGATCACGACAGTGCAGGACTATCTCGGTTACGGATATGTGGCAGGCCAGGTGTGCCATGGATATTGCGGATGCACGCGGTGCATGGATGATACAACGTCTCGGCAGCTAACGTCAAGGAAATATGGCGGGTCTGGGAAAATCATGTACATGGGGCATCGAAGATGGCTTGAACAGGACGACCCGTGGAGAAACCGTGGAGATCTATTCAATGGTCACGCTGAGCATCGAGGACCTCCACGTAAGCAGAGCGGTGCCGAAATCGATGAGCTGTTGAAAAACTGGAAGGAGTTCCCCGCGCCGGGAAAGATGATGAGAAAGGCGCCGGAGCCGCTGTTGAAGGTATGGAAGACGAGGTCTGTGTTCTGGGACTTGGAGTACTGGCACAAACTCGATACACCTCATTGCCTTGATCAAATGCATATCTGTAAGAATGTCCTTGAGAGCTTGCTCGCAACACTGATGAACATGCCGGATAAGACCAAGGATGGGCCGAAGGCAAGAAAAGACTTGCAAGATTTGAAAATCAGGGAAGATCTGCACATGCCGCCCCGTAAAATGTCAGACGAGACAGAGACGGAGACAGAGGCACGGGAGAAGAAGGGCAAGAAAATAAAGAAAGAGGATTATTGCCCCCCCTCTTGCTTCACCTTAAGTCAGGCTGAGATCAATCAATTCTTTAAGTGCCTTACCGGAGTGAAAGTTAGTTCCGGTTACTCTAGCAAGGTAAGCAGATATCTAGACACGGACAAGAAAAGGTTCAGCGGGATGAAGTCTCATGACTGTCATGTGATGATGATGCAGATACTACCTGTTGCCCTTAGAGAGATAATGGACAAGCACGTCCGTGCCACGCTTATTGGTCTCTGCAACTTTTTCGACGTCATCTCTCAAAAGTCGATCAGTGTGAAGCAGCTCCAAAGGCTACAGGAAGACATCGTTGTGATACTGAATGAGCTTGAGATGTACTTCCCGCCCGCGTTCTTCGACGTGATGGTGCATCTGTGTGTCCATATTGTGGATGACATAATAGACCTAGGGCCGTCATTCCTGCACAACATGATGCCATTTGAGAGGATGAATGGGATCATCAAAGGATTCGTTTGTAACATGTCCCGTCCGGATGGAAGCATCGTCCAGGGCTATTTGGCACAAGAGTGCATCTCTTTCTGTGAGAATTTTCTATATGGCGCAGACCAGCCGCCTGGTGTTAGTGTTGGTTTACCCGTTAACAAGCACGATGGGAGGCTCGAAGGAGATGGTCACTGCAACGGTCGCAGGGAACTACACGTGGCATACTTAGATCGACGCAGCGACTTTGGCAGAGCAAATTTGGTAGTGCTACAACACCTATACGAGGTAGATCCTTTCGTGGCACTGCACAAAGAAATTATCGCAAAGAAGTATCGTGACCGGGGGGTATGCAGGACGGACGCCGAAGTTACTAGAGAGCACAACTCCACTTTCCTGCATTGGTTCAAAGAGCATATTATTGCTAATCCCCCGGAGGAGGGCTCTAAGGACGGATTGCTCATATACGCCTTAGCACATGGCCCCTCGCCCAACCTTGTAACCTATCAGGCATATGATATCAACGGATACACGTTCTACACGGAGGCAAAAGATATGGACAGTGATGATCAGAACTCAGGGGTGACGATGGAATGCATGACCGGCAGCGACAACGGCACAACTGAACGATTTAATGGAAGGGTCGAGGAGATCTGGGAGCTTGACTACTCTGGACTGCATAACACGACGATGTTCCGTGTCAGATGGGCTAAGAATGTCGAAAGAGAAAGCCGGATGTTCACTACCATGACTATACCCAACGCCAAGAGCGCTACCGTGAACGCTATCGCAAAAAATGAGCCATGGGTACACGCTAAGCACGTGACACAATGCTTCTTCATAACTGACCCGCGCAATCCCAGCCGTATTGTCGTGAGGAGAGGCAAAAGGAACATCATTGGAATGGATGGAGTCGCCAACGAGGAAGACTATGATCAGTACGGCAACCCAATGAGGGAAGATGACGATGATGATGAAGTATACGTCAAAAGAAGAATCAATACTACATTACCTAAGAAAAATCGTACTCCATGGAAAAGGCAAAGTCACAATGAGGGGCTCAATTATTCTTCGACGAACAAGAAGGGAAAGAAGCTGACTCAAAAACGAAAATGTCAGCACTGAGGAAACGTATGTTATGGGTCCAATGATGTGTAATATATATATATGTTCCTATTTTGTATACACACTTAGCCATTATTATGCATGGGTCCAATGATGTGTAATATATATGTTCCTATTTTGCATACATATTTAACCGTCAAATGATGCAATATATATCGCCCTCCCTTCGTTCACTGCCCTCGGGAAATAAAAGTGGGATAAAATAAAGGAAGAGAAAAAGGGAAACTGGCAGTAGCGACGGTAGTAGCAGCGCGTTTCTCCTAAACCGCTGCAGCTACATATCTTAGTAGTAGCGTGTTTCTCCTAAACCGCTGCAGCTACAGATCTTAGTAGTAGCGCGTTTCTCCTAAACCGCTGCAGCTACAGAATTTAGTAGTAGCGCGTTTCTCCTAAACCGCTGCAGCTACTGAATTTAGTAGCAGCGCGTTTCTCCAAAATTCTCACTCGCCCTGCTTCATCCCGCCATTTCCCCCCAAATCCCCACTCTCTCTCCCCCGTCGCTCCGCCGCGCCCGACCCGGCCCCGGCGCTCGCCCCCGACTCCGCCGGTGCCGGCGCTAGCCCCGGCGCTCGCCCCTGTCCCGGCCCTCGACCCCGACCCCCGCGCCGGCGCTCGCCCCCGACCACGCCGCTCGCCCCTGACTCCGGCGCCGGTGCTCGCCCCCGACCCCGGCGCGCTCGCCGCCGACCCGTCGGCCCTCGCCTGCCTCCTCTCCCCTGCCGGCCGTCGTCGGGCCTGCCTCCTCGCCCTTGCACTCTCTATAAAAACCCCCCCTCTCTGCTAGGGTTCTTCATGTTAATTAATTAGGTTATCTATTTAGTTATGAATTTAGCTAGGTTTCAAAATTAGCTGAATTTATATGCAAATTTGAACTGGACATGTGATATGTGCATATGTCATGTTTTGGACATGTCATGTTTGGAAAATGATCCGAGTGGCCTATGTTACGCCGGAATGTTGATTCATTTCTGTTTCGGTGAATTTCAGGTGCTCGATATGTCCATTTTTTAGCAAAGGTCATGCCGAAATTTCCCGTGAATAAAGGCATGATTTGTGCTACATAGTTGGCATATCGAGTGCTGGAACATAGATTTCTTTTTATGTCATTTCTCATTTATTCATACTTTTAGAAATAAATGAGGCCACTTAATCATAGGAAACATGTCGAACAACGAAGAAACTGGGCCTTCTGACCAAGATGTAGACGAGATGGATTATGAGGGTGAACAAGAGTACCTCGACTATTTGACTGCTAAGCAAGGTTTGCAGGTCGGCCTCGATGATGGTACTGACGCCGACATCGACACCGACGGCGCCGACACCGATGGCAGCACCGAGACCGGTGGGGAAGGTACCGGCGGGGAAGGTACCGGCCCCAATGCTGATACCGAAAAGAGGAAGCATAAGAAGCAGAGGATACGAAAACCTAACAAACTAGGGATTGGACGACTTGTGATCACAAAGATGGCACCTGGCAAGTTTGAGCCGTTAGAGCCGGAAGAACCTCGCAAGTGCTATGGGAACCAAGTAGGATGCATACTACGGGAATGCGCGAGCATCAACGATGATGACTTAAGGAGTAAAGAACATTTGACGCAGTTGCTCCTAACGAAGTTGCACAAGAGATTCAAGTTCCCCGACCGGGATGATAACATAGAACAACCGTGGGATGATCCGAAGATGAAAAAGATTAACAATCACGCCATGGGCATGTTCAGCAATGATTTGGCCTCCTGGAAAGGGAGGGTGAAACGAGCTATTGACGCTGATGAACCCTTGTCCAAGATTCTGGAGGAAAATCCGACACTTACGGAAGAGGAGTTCAAAAAGTTCAAGGACACTTGCGCTACCGAGGCAGCCAAGGCTAAGGCTGCGAAATTCAAAAGCCTTCAGCAAAGGAACACGGGGAAGCATTGCCTACCTCGGTAAAAGGCCCATATGGAATAAGGAGGACGCGGAACGTGAAGCCGCGGGTCTCCCAGACCCCTTCGCGAAGTTCACCAACCCCTTGGAGCATGACTTCATCAGGGCCCGCTACAAGTGGGACAAGGAGAAAAAGGTTTTTTACACGGACAAGATCATGAGGAAATTGATTAGACTACTGGAGAAGCAACACCGGCTTGCAGCCGAAAGCCCTACTTCTCCGATGAGGCCCAAGTGGGACACCCCTCTCAACCGGGCCTTGAACGAACTTAAGGGACTCCCGTTGGACCAGCGGCCGCAATATGGTCGTGTGCACGGCGCTGGAGACGGCGCCACATGGAAGGTGTTTTACAACGACGGCCCGGAGGCCAAGAAGCAGAAAAAGAAGTTTAGTCAGGCGGACATCGATGCAAAGGTGATGCTTGCGGTCGAGAAAAAAGCAGCTGAGGACGCGAAAAAAGCAGCCGAGGACAAATATGAGTTGCTACAGCAGGCAGTCAATGCAGCTATAACTGCCTGCAGAAATGATTTCACTACTAACTTGGTTCCAGTTATCATCAACTGGGCGAAGGAAAATCCAGACAAGACGGTACATGATTTCCCGATGCCCAGTTTCGTCGCGAGCAACTCCATGAACAA
Source organism: Triticum aestivum (assembly GCF_018294505.1). Lineage (NCBI taxonomy): Eukaryota > Viridiplantae > Streptophyta > Magnoliopsida > Poales > Poaceae > Triticum > Triticum aestivum. The sequence goes on from NC_057810.1 coordinate 255,363,305, forward strand.
CAACACCATCGCACCATCACTTGCTCAAGCAACCGGGCCTCCTCTCGCACCCGCTCCCGCTCATAGCAGCCCGTCCTCAGTCTCAGGCGCGCTAGGTGGGCCTTCGTCTTTGGCTGAGATCGACGCCGTCGCGGTAATTACATGTCGCACCAACATATATATATATATAGATAATATTCCATTTTTGTTGCCTTTCGGTTGTTTTATGCCACAGACATATGTGTTTGCAGGTGAAAGAAACCCCATGCACCATAGTCTACTTGATCAAAGGCCAGAAGGTGGACGTGGGAAAGGGGATGATAATGGACCCCTCTCAACGCACGTTCCACAACCAGCCGATCCCCGCTGGGCACTTCAGGGTTAGCTTGACCAGTGTGAAATTGGGGCACGAGGATTTGCCTCCTCCAGTACAGCATGTGGGAGCGGACGACGAGACCCCGCCGCGGTTGGGTGCTGCTATGGCCGAAGAATCTTATTTGTCTGGAGCCGGCCGAGAGCACACCAATAACTACCACACGTCGACAAGCATGTGCGGAGACCACCACCCCGCCTACGCAATTACCAGCTCCTGTAGTGCCGGGTGAGAGCGGCGGACGACATGATGAAGGGGGTGCAATAGTACTGGTTGATGTAATTTCTCCTATAGAACAGAGAATGGATGATGAGACGGAGGTCGACCCTATGGATTACCTCAATACAAACGCGTATGACTGTGACATAGATATGATGAGTCAACCATATGATGAATTGGGCTATCAGCTTGCTAATGAGGATATGGATGATATGCCCGGGCAGGGTCGTACCATGGATTGCAAAAAGTCTCTGTTCATGAAATCCTCACAGGACACGCCTAAAGATGCCGCCTCAACACAGGCTCAACTAGCCGGGCGCGAGGGTCGTACAGTACTTAGCCCGGGAACACTTGGGTAGGGGTTAAGGAAGGGTCTGGAAGGTGTGCCCAAGAAAAAGGAGAGGAAGAGATCGGGGAAGGTAACTGCCTCCAAACAAGCCAGAGCACACAGCAGCCAGACAATGCATTCTGAAGAGCGTGTACCCGTGAAAGGTGCGGTCATGTTCCATCTCACGGGTGAGCCGATGCTACCGCCGAAACCGCTGGAGGCACTATCAGGGGATCTCAGGAGACTGCACGACCATGTGCTGTCGACTGAGAAAAGCCTACTAGCCTCAAAGGATCCAGGATATCCGACATACGCGGCTTGTGTGCCTGAGGGGAAGTGCTACATCGACACACGGCCCGCGGAGGTGTTCTTCCTACGGTTTGACCATATCTTTGAGATGTTTCTAACAAGGCGGCTTGATTTTACTATCGTCCGCCTTTTTGCGCTACATATGAGCTCCGTCATGAAGAGTGAAGAAGTCTCGCAAATCTGTGTGGCGGATCCGTACTACATGCACGAGTCTTTCTTGAGTCTCGGCGACTTTGAGCGTGAAACTGCTAGGGAGTACCTCCAAAACTTCATGGTATAGAATAAGGACCGGTAAATTGTCCTCGTGCCTTATCATCCAAAGTAAGTCAGTTCCGGACAACCCTTTCGTACATTTCAATCATTCCTTCTCTCTCATATGGGGAATAATTTGAGGTGTCTTTTCCCTGCAGCAACGGGCGCGCCGTCCTTATCGTTCTTTACCCGCAAGTCTCCCACACCGTGTATTTTGACCCTTCCAGAGACTACGAGAAAAAGGACTACACCCACATAATGAATATTCTAAGGCTTCAGCTTTAGAGGTGGCCACGTGCATATCAAGAAACAAAGGAACAAGAAGATGGGTTTCGCGCATAAAACTAACTTCTCATGCATCCATGTCCCAAAACCAAGCAAGAATTATGGATTCTACATCGTCCATCTCATGATTCAGTTCAACACGGATCACCAAAAACTTCGCATTAATAGCAGAAATGATGATCATATCCACAAGTGGCTAGAATCTCATGGAGAAGCGAATTATAAACTTAGAGATGACTTCTTTCGCATCCAAAGAGACATCGCGACGATCATCATGAAAGAAGTCGTCGATGAGAAGGGGATGTTCCACCACGGCCCTATATCGCGAGCTGACGTCCGAACTCGCATAGGGATGCAACGTCTAGACCTCATGCCGTTCAAGAAGCTAGGGTTCGTCCTCGATGATATGGAAGGATGGAACTTCTAGTGATTTATGATGCCGATGATGATGATATGTGTCGGTTGAACTTGTATACTTTTTGTAGTGATGAAACTTTCTGATGTCCACGGTCCCTGCCGAAATTGCGTAACGCTACTTTGTTAGTTTGCGTACGATGACCTGCGTACCTCTAGTTAATTAATTTGCGTACTGTATATGTTGCATCTAGTTGCTAACCTTTCTTTTTTGGTGTTGCTCTAGTATATTTTGTTGCATATATATGATTGTACATCCTCTTCATGAACATGCATCTCTAACAGGTACCTAGTTTCTTGATGGCGAGATGGAAATGCTATGTCGTGTACAAAGGGAAGGTTCCGGGGGTGTACAACGAGTGGCATGAGTGTCAGGCGCAAGTGAATGGGTTCACGGGCGCCAGCCATAAAGGCTTCAAAAGCAGACAAGAAGGAGAAGCTAGTTACTTGAGGTTCACGCTAGCGCGAGAGAGGACTCGTAACCGCCACCTCATGTACTGCATAGTTCCGCTCTCACTCATCGTGATAGCACTTCGTGCGTATACCTTTGTTTAGATGGATGACGTTGTTGTAGTTGCAAGTATTCGAGACTTGCATGTATTGCTATTTTCGAGATGATGACAAGATATCACTTTGTGTTGGATGATGATTATGATGAGACTATTTGTATGTACATGCTATGATTACATTTGTGGTCTCGCAGGCATTTGTATGTGTATCATGATGAAATTTCTATGTGCTAAAGATTCTTCTACCAAGCCGGTTCAAATAAAAAACAAATATGCCAAAAAAAACTACTTAAATTAGCAGTAGCTAGTGTATAAAAGTTAGCAGCAGCGCCTCAATAGCAGTAGCGCGTCCAGCCAAAGAGCGCTAGCGCTACTAGTGGTAGCGAGCTTCCTCTAACCGCGCTGCTGCTACACTTGTGTAGCAGTAGCGCGGGTGCGCATGCGCTACTGCTATGAATTAGCTGTAGCGCCTTATTAGTAGCGTGGGTACCCGCGCTACTGATACATCTAAAACCCGTGCTGCTGCTAGCCTTTTCCCTAGTAGTGTATGATCCTACTTCCTTCAAGGGAACACAAGCTCAAGATGATCTTCCACCACAAGACAACAAGAACAAAGGCAAGGACAAGCTTCAAGAAGAGATTGATGCATTTGAAGAAGCACCCAAGGTCTCGATCAAGTGTATTCCCAAGACTACGACAAGTTCTACTTCATCAAGTACAACTACAACTCCAAGGATCCCATCAAGATGATGTGGATCCCGAAGAAGAAGAACTAGAGAGTTCTTGAGGGTGATTCCGCCAACATTGTTCACTTATATTATTATGGCAAGGACAAGTGCAATCAACTTCCACATCTTGCACTAGTTCAAGGAGTCACAAACCCTCATGTTGGTAAGGCAAGGAACAAGGTAACCTAATGTTTTCATAGACATCATCTTGTGTGTGCATCACTCTATGTCTATGGATATTCTTGTTTGTTCCTTGTGGGACTAACCCATGTAGGTATGTTGAAAGTGCAACTCACTCCAACGGTTTGCTCCAAATGATCTACATCAACATTGAGCATCCACATCTTCAACACCTACATGAAGTCATCATCGACAAAACCCAAGGTTAGTTCATCCCTCTAAAAGGGGATCTCACATCTAGGGGGAGCTTAACTCTAAGACTTGAGTCAAAGCAACTCTAATGGTGTGAACACATCAATGCATTATGTAAAAGTGGTAACCCCACTTGAGCTTAAACGATGAGTATGACCTATGATCAAATGTTTATCATTTGACTCCTAAGTCAATATACTCATATATAGATGACCTAGTCATCGCCAATTGTTTGATAGATGCTAGAATTGGTTGTGCATGCTTTGCCACATATTTCATTTGTCACTTTATTGTGTGAGCATGCTGGTTGCATATTTTATTCATTCGAGGACATCCACTTGTTGATTTGATTGATTGGTTTCCTTTTCTTTGGCCAAGTGGGTGGACAAGAATGCCTAAGAACTTTCTCTAGCTATCTATGCTCTTCTTCTCTCAAACTCTATTCGTGCTACATCACAAAATTTGATCAAGTCAGATTCGAACCACTCTGTGTGAGGAGCACTCGGAGTCCCCGATTCTTCATAGACTTAAACTTCCAAAACTTCTTTGTGATTCCCGGTCTGACCGATTCCTCCATTTCGGTCCTACCAAGATCACTAAGTCGATCTAGGTTTTCAATCTGGGTGCAACCGATTTGAACATTTCGGTCACACCGAGTTGCTGTAACTATCAGAGTTATGCATCTCGCTGCCACCGAGTTGTTCCACTCGGTCACACTGACAGGGTCGAGCTATATATAGTCACAGGCAAAATTTGGAAATTTCTTCGAACCGCTTCGCCCACGCAATAGCTCGCTCTGGCTCCAAGGTCTCCGGATCGTCTCCTCGTTGCCAGCCGCCTCCTGTCACTGGTCTCCGCCGCCGTCAACAGAATTCGACCCCGCCGTTGCCGCCGTAGCGAGTTCATCGCCAAGCTAGGGTATGGACTCGATCACTGTGCTATCCTCGTCCGATTACTAGCACATTGTGTTCTTATTGATTCTTGCCACGATTGAAACACTCCAATCCAGTCAATGCAATCCGTAGATTAGATGAGATTTGAAAATTTAGGGTTAGGTTTCCGCCGAAACCATCTCGGACCCACCGAGTTGAAAAACTCGGTCCCACCGATTTGGCTTATGCCATTGCACTAGTAACTCTTGGTCTCACCAAGAATTGCTAATCGGTGCGACCGATTTTAGGACTTTGTGAAACCCTTGCAGTCTTAGTGCCATCGAACTGTGACTCGGTCCATCCGAGTTCATTAGTTAAGGTTCCAAAACTGCTTCAGTATCACCGAGTTTGAAAATCGGTTGATCCGAAATGCTTTCTGTGGAAAACTAAAACTGAATTTTTGAATCATTCTTTTTGCAAAAATCTTTGCATTTGGTGATGCTCATCCACTCCATCTCATCTATAACTCTTCACAGGGTCAGCAGTCAGTGTTTGCAGCATGTCAGACCAGAGTGACAGTCAGAACAGGTCAGAAGGGCAGATGCAAATGAGTGAGGGCACTAGTCCCTCCAGCACTTCAGATGAAGGCAGCAGGAGCACTCCTAGCAACCTGCCTAAGGCTGCTACCAGGCAAAGGAAGAAGAGAACCTCAGACTCTGAGGATGAGGACTATAGAGCTGAAGAAGGTGAGGCTACTTCCAAGAAGGTAGAGCACAAGAAGGTGCTCAGTTCAACTGAAGTCAAGCCAGGCATGAAGATTAAAAGGCCTGCAGGAAGACAACCTATGCCTAAAGCTAGAGGATCAACTCAACTGCCTGAAAAGCTTGATCCCATAGAGCCAGTTGCTGAAGGAAAGAAAGGAAAGGAAAGGGTCAAGTAGACCATGGCCAGAGTTGTTTGGCAACCTTCCATGATGGAAGAAGAATAAGGACTTGCTGCACCAGCACCAAAGGCACCAAAGCTTATGGGAGATGCTATTAGATCAGGGGCTGCATCATCTAAGCCCAAGGAAGCACCCAAAGCTGCCCCCAAGGCCATGTCTGCACCAAAGAGGAATACCAGGAGTATTCCAGCTGCTGAGAAGAACAAGGCCCCAGTGCTAGAGGTTGCTGAGGAGGAAGATGAAGAAGGACAAGTTCTGAGGAAGCTCAAGCCCAAGATACCAGACCATAATGATGCCCATCCTGTAGCTGAGGACATGAACATCAGAAAAGATTCAGGATTGAGGCAATGGAGGATGGAAGATCCATATGCCACAAGGAGAAGAACTGATGTTGATTACAGGTTCCATACAAAGGAACAACAGGACTTCTATGAGACAATCTTGTTGGACAAAAAGCCCATTGTGGGTGATATGAGGTGGGTCGACTGGACCTACATGAAGGAAAATGAACAACACTATCCAGGAGTGCAAGACAGTTTTGTTGCTTGTGGAGTTGCAGACTTTGTTGGGCGGAAGCTCACAAACTGGAATGATGAACTTATAATGCAATTCTACTCCACAGCACACTTCTACCCAGATGGAAGGGTAGTTTGGATGTCTAAAGGTACAAGGCACCAGTCAACTATTGAGGAGTGGGCAAATCTGATAAATGCCCCAAAGGAAAATGATGATGATCTGGATGTACATGCCAAGAAGAAAATGGGACACAATACCATGTCACATATGTACAAGGAGATCCCAGACAAAGCCCTAGAGACTTTCTCTTTTGGATCAGTCCAGTTTCTTCTGTCAGGGCTGCCTACAATCAACTGGATTCTAAGGCACACTCTACTGCCTAAGTCTGGTGACCACAACATGATCAGAGGACATGCAATCAACATGTTACATTTGTTTGATGTGCCTCAGAAATTCAAAGTCATGAGCCTTATAGTAGAATCCATTAAGAGGACTGCAACAGATCATAAGAGGAGTTGTGGATATGCCCCTCAGATTCAGGAGTTGATTAACTCAAAGATGGGCACAGGCAAATATCTATTGGATAGGGAACATTTTCCTCTCTATCCAGACTTTGAGGACAATGAGGTTATCATGAATGAGGATGATCCATCATCAGTTCAAGCTCAAGAGAAGAAGGAGAAGGCAAGGAAGGAGAAGGCTGCCAAGATGCCAACTCAAGAGGAGGCATCTGAGTATTTCTTGAAGAACAAGCAGGAGCAGCTTGGTTACTTGATAGCATCAACACTGAGGATTGAGAATGGGTTGGCCACCTTAACTCAGAATCAGGAAAGCTTGGAGAGAATCATAGAACAAAAATTCTATGATCTTGATGTCAAGATAACTGAGATTCAGTCAGTTGTGGAGCAGCTGCAGGATGATATGTAGGAGAGGAAGGGCAAGACTACCACAGATGCATTTGCCAGAGTGCCTAGAGCTCAGAGGTCAGCAGCAGTGCCAGTGACAGACACAAGAGCAACATCATCTGCACCAGCCACAGCTCCTACAGCTCCAATGCCACCAGCTCCAGCACCAACTCCTCCAGCTCCCTCTACATCAACTGAAGCCTTCGTCCAAGGAGCCATCTCTACACCACCAACTGAAGACCAAGCCTGAGAGACGATCTAGCTCTATGCATTTTCTATGAACTTTTTGGTAACTTGTTGCCAAAGGGGGAGAAAAATGTATAGATCATAGGCTTCGAGAGAGAGATTTGCTGTTTTTTTGTTCTCTCTTGTCTTCTTGGTTAAACTTGTTTGCTTTTGATTGCTTGAGATACTATGCATTACCTGTGAGACATTGATGATCATGTGTTTGATCATAAGCTACACTTATGCATGTTTGATGATATTATCTTATCTATCCTATGTGATCATTCACTTTGCTTGGTGATGAGTGCATGTATTCAATCTTTATCATTTTGAGCGCTCCACCAAGATGTATGTGACATGGAAGAGTAAACCATGAGCCTAATTCCTTGTGCATTTGCAGTCCAAAGCAAATCTTAAACTATGCACAAATTTAGGGGGAGCTCTTGCTTATCACATACTTCTCAAAGCAACAATGTTTTTCAATCTTATTATCATTTGTCGAAGCTTTGATCTATATGTTGTCATCAATTACCAAAAAGGGGGACATTGAAAGTGCAACTATCCCTAGGTGGTTTTGGTAATTCATAACAACATATAGCTCATTGAGCTAATGCTATTCCAAGACTATTATTTCAGGAAAGCTCAATGAATGGCATGGCATGGATGATGAAAGTGGATCCCTCAAAATACTAAGGACAAAGGATTGGCTCAAGCTCAAAAGCTAAAGACTCTTCATTTTATATTTTAGTGATCCAAGATCACATTGAGTCTATAGGAAAAGCCAATACTATCAAGGAGGGATGAGGTGTTGCTTAATGAGCCTCTTGCTTCATGTGCTTAGTGATATGCTCCAAAAACCCTCAACTACTTTCTCACATCCACAAATGACCTAAACCCAAACCCAAAATCGGTCACACCGACTCTTCCTATCCGGCGCCACCGATTTCAAATGTCATAGCCACTGCCACAAACCCTAGGCAAATCGGTTCTCCCGATAGGGATCTCGGTCTCACCGAGATGGGATTGTAATCTCTCTGTTTCCCTTCGTAACGTTTCGGTCAAACCAAAGTGAGCGATCGGTCCCACCGAGATTGCAATGTAAACTCTCTATTTCCCTCTTGTAACATTTCGGTCTCACTGAAAAGAGCAAATCGGTTCCACCGAGTTTACCTGACCAACTCTCTGGTTAGCTAGTTACCAACATCGATCTCACCGAGTTTGTGTAATCGGTCTTACCGAGATTACGTTATGCCCTAACCCTAACCGAATCGGTCTCACCGAGTTGCATGTCAGTCACACCGAAAATCACTAACGGTCACTAGGTTTACTAAATCGGTCCGACCGAGTGTGTTGAATCGGTCCCACCGAGTTTGGTAAATTGTGTGTAACGGTTAGATTTTGTGTGGAGGCTATATATACCCTCCACCTCCTCTTCATTCGTAGAGAGATCCATCAGACTAAACCTACACTTCCAAATTACCATTTCTGAGAGAGAACCACCTACTCATGTGTTGAGGCCAAGATATTCCATTCCTACCATATGAACCTTGATCTCTAGCCTTCCCCAAGTTGCTTTCCACTCAAATCTTCTTTCCACCAGATCGATATCATATGAGAGAGAGTTGAGTGTTGGGAAGACTATCATTTGAAGCACAAGATCAAGGAGTTCATCATCAACGCACCATTTGTTACTTCTTGGAGAGTGGTGTCTCCTAGATTGGCTAGGTGTCACTTGGGAGCCTCCGACAAGATTGTGGAGTTGAACCAAGGAGTTTCTAAGGGCAAGGAGATTGCCTACTTCGTGAAGATCTACCGCTAGTGAGGCAAGTCCTTCGTGGGCGACGGCCATGGTGGGATAGACAAGGTTGCTTCTTCGTGGACCCTTCGTGGGTAGAGCCCTCCGTGGACTCGCGCAACCGTTACCCTTCATGGGTTGAAGTGTCCATCAACGTGGATGTATGATAGCACCACCTATCGGAACCACGCCAAAAACATCCGTGTCTCCAACTGCGTTTGAATCCTCCAAACCCTTCCCTTTACTTTCTTGCAAGTTGCATGCTTTAATTTCCGCTGCTCATATACTCTTTGGATGCTTGCTTGAATTGTGCAATGATTGCTTGACTTGTCGTAAGATAGCTAAAATCTGCCAAACTCTAAAATTGGGAAAAGGTTAAGTTTTTAATTGGTCAAGTAGTCTAATCACCCCCCCTCTAGACATACTTCAAGGTCCTACACCCCCTCAAAAAAATTATTGCTTCGCACGATCCATCGATACTACTACTAGTAATTCGGTAATCCCGACTAAAACGGCGCGGCCGGGTCTTTTCCCGCGCGATATGTTGGGAGGTTGGCTTAGTTGGGTTTTTTAGGACGAGTAATGCTACACCTACGTAATTCCAATTACGTAATTAACGTAATGTGAAATGTGTGAGCTGTTGATTGTAGATTGGGGGGAGGGAGGGGCCCACCACCATGAAAACCAGGGGAGGAGAGAGAGAGAGGCAATTTACGTTAACCCTTACGTAGGTTCCCGTAGATGTAGAAAGATGTGAAATGCATGAATGTCTAGTGGACGTACTATTGGAGTGCCTAAGATAATTTGTGTATGTATAGACCCTATGTGTTTATTTTACTTCGCATGTTAGATTTGTCACGGTTCAATAAAAAGAAGAGTTGGTGATGATGGTGTGCCTGTCATCCTGCAATATAGGTCGTCCGATCTATATCTAACGGATAGGAAGGAAACTATGACAATTTACCCGCACTCCTCTCCACATTTGCAGATAAGGCTTTCACTCGTTCATACTTTTCTCCCACAAGATCTTGATCTTCCGTGCAACGCACGGCATCTTGCTAGTACTCCTACATTATGTATATTATTGTGAAAGTTCATATACACCGGCCGAGATTAATGCAAACACGGCAGATTTTCATTACATTTCGAACTTTTATAGGACAGAAAAATAAAAAAACTTAACCCTAAACCTATTCTACGGCGGCGACCGACGTCCTCCATCTGTGATCTCTATGTACGGGGGGCGGGGTTCAAGACCCGTGAAGTAAAGGTGCGGTCTCTGGCGAGGAAGAGTAGAACACGGGATACAGACTGGCAAGTTGGCACACTATGCCCTGCCGCCTCCCATGCCGTACTCATCCTCAGAGGAGTCCCCGACCTCGGCGGTGGCAAGTAGGACGCGTGGCTGACGGTGCTCTCGTCGTCAGTCGCTAGCCTGGCCACCGCTTGTGCGGTCGCGTCCGCGTCCGACTATGCTGCTATTGCGTCGCGAGAGGCGACTTGAGCGAGGGCGGCGACCTCGAGCTTCATCCCTGAAGACAAGCTTTCCCGCAGAGCGTTCGCACTTGCGGTCATGGCGGATGTGGTGCCAGGTAGGAGGAAGATGCACTATGGTGTGGAGGTTAGCTGGGCATTGCCGCTTTAAGTAGCGCATTCCAGAGAGGCCAAGCGTCCGGGTGCGTCATTAAGTCGCCGGAGTTGGTTCGTCGGGCACCGAGCCACTTAACGATGACATATGAACGGACGACATGAATGCGGGCAGCTGGCGCCGGCCGGGAACGCACCGCGTAACGGTGCGAGGGACGAGGGTTTTGGTGTGCCAGGGTAGTCAGCTGCAGTCATGGCAACGTTGGATATGCCCTTTGCTCACATGCGATCCCCGCATGTCATTGAAAAAGCAAGACGACCCCGCATGGTCTCAGGTCTAGAGGATGCAGTTGGCTGTGCCACACTACTCCGCGGACGCGTCGCGGCGCCCCGTGCATCCTCGACGAGCCGGGTGTTGGGGTGTGTTTGGATTGTGGCCAAAGTCCACCTTAATAAAATTTTGGTCATGACCCAAAGATTGGTCTTTGTTTGGATGGTTGCCATTTTTTTGGCATGACAATGAACTCTAGCCAACTCTAGTTCATTTTTCTTGCCAATGTCGGCCAAATCATGGGCAACCAATACCTCAATCAAAATTTTGGTCATGACCCAAAGATTGGTCTTTGTTTGGATGGTTGCCATTTCTTTGGCATGCCAATGAACTCTAGCCAACTCTAGTTCATATTTCTTGCCAATGTAAGCCAAATCATGGGCAACCAATACCTCAACCAAATTTTTGGCTACCCAATGCTTTGGTGTGGCAACCTTGGGCACAAACAAAACATACCGTTGGTCGTGCCACAGCACTAACGCCACCCTCGGCACACTGAAACCGACCGTGTCTGGCGACGATATGAGCGTGTCGCTCACCGCGGTCGCCATGTCCAGAGGCGGTGCTGGAGCTGCGCCCCGTTGTTGGCCCCAACGACCCACATGAACGGTTGTCGGTGGCGAGGAGGTCGTGGGCCAGCTCCTCCATTGGACTAGTCTGCGCTACGTCGTCCCGACGGGTGTGCCCCACATGTCGGTTTCCTTGTTTTCCCGGCCATATTCGAGCGTCAGTGCTCTGCGTTGCGCATTAGGCCTTTCACTATGTAGGCCAAGCGAGACAACTTATTGTTTATTTGAGCCATGCAATTATAATCATGTGGCGTTTGCTTATTTCTCATTCCTCTCCAACCCTCTTCTCCATCGATCATGTCGCCCTCCAATCGAGTCCATCCTCCCGCATGCCACATTTGAACATTCCGCCGAGTATCATTCGCATGTACCCACCCTAGTCCTCTTTCAAGAGATCTCCGGACCGCGAGATGAAATCGAGAGGGAACGAGTGGGGTCACGTGATACCAAAGGCGGATTCAAAATTTTGAATCGGTGATCATAGCATCCGCAAATCATATATAAAGGGTATTCAATGTTCGTTTCGTTTTTGAACGTACAATATACTCCCTCCTATCCTTTCTAGTTTACATATAAGTTTTATGTGTAGTCAAAGTATCTCTACTTTGATCAAAAAGGTATCAACATTCAACAACTCCCAATCAATATTGTTAGATTCGTATGCACTCCTAGATTTGTACTCGAGATGGTTTCCAATTTGACTATTGACAAGATTAATAGTACATGAGATGTATAATGTGAAAATTATATCATTGGAAACTCCTTTCACATACGAATTTGACCGCATGCTTTGTGTAAGTTGCATTTCATATATTATTACTCTAACATTTGGTCAAAGTTAGCCTTGAAAAACGCATTAGACCCTGTATGATTTGTGTAAGTTGCATGTCATATATTATTACTCTAACATTTGTGTAAGTTGCATGTATTATATTATTACTCTAACATTTGGTCAAAGTAGTATAGTGGAAGTGGATCCTCTGACGTAGGTATCCCTTCCTTACCCTCCCTTTCGGTCACTTACTAGCGGAGCCCATGCTTGCTAGGCCCCGCATGTCAGTTACTCAATGGGTTCGGCCACGTCAGGGGATCGTCATCTGTCATATACTCCCTCCGTTTTTATTTACTCTGCATAAAACGGAGGGAGTGGTGGTATAATAAATGACGTGGGCGGGGGAGGGGGAGGGACATCGGTTTGCTCTCAACTGCCGTCCCACAAGCGAGCGAAAATGCAAGACGAAGTGCGTTCCATTCGGTGAGTGACCTGGAGGGTCCAGTGTGCCCGGCTGCAACGCGAACGCGACAAGAGTGATGTACAGTCAAAGCCGATTGACCAGTCGTCACCGGAACCACAATTCACACCAGAACCTTCGCTGCTCGACCTACACCAGCCACTTCCCTAAAATCACAGCAAATCTCCAGCCCATTCCCCCACCTTTCGATCCCCTAGCCCGCATCAAGCGTCCCCTAGTTCGCCGGAAAGCCGTGGTGCGCTGCAAGATCACTTACTACAAGATGCTGACGCCAGAGCGCCGCGCAGAAATCGCGGCGGCGGTCGGCGCCACAGACCTCCGTTCCCAAGCTCGCTTTGCGGCGGGCCAATCCCCGAGTTCTCTGGAGCCAAGCTACAAGGAGGAGGAAGCCGATACAATGTTCATGGCGGAGGTCGCGGTGCAGAAGGCCCCCGATGGGTATGAGACGATGGACGTCGACTTCGTGCCGACGTCCGAGTCCCCCATGGTGCAGGTGGACCAGCGGTTCAACATGGCGATACTAAAGGAGGACCTGGAGGCAGAGGCTCAACTCGACGCGGAGCGTGTGCATGCCACTGCCATCGAGGCTCTCCTCCAGGCGGAACCGGATGTCGTGGATGTGAACCGGGCGGCGGAGGCTCAACTTGAGGCGGAGCGTGCAGATGCCGCTGCCATCGAGGCCCTCCTGCAGGCGGAACCGGATGTCCTAGACTTGAACCAGGCGGCAGAGGCTTCACTCGATGCAGAGCGCACGGATGCCGCTCTCATCGATGCCCTCCTGCAGGCGGAATCGGACGTCCTGGACTTGAACCGGGCGGCGGAGGCTCGACTCGACACAGAGCGCGCGGATGCCACTGCCATCGAGGCCCTCCTGCAGGTGGAACCAGATGTCCTTGACTTGAACCGGGCTGTGCTCTCGTCCGTGCAGAGTGCCCGCACGCTCCTCTTAAACGAGTAGCTGGAGGCCCAGGACAACCACGGTGCGGATACACACGTCGGCAGCGACGGCTGGTTCGCGCCGGCAGCCAAAGACGACGAGGCCGTCTCTTTCTACGAGCAGTGATAGTTTTTCTTTATGTTGTTGTTTTTATGGATCTTTTGCTGTGTAAAAACATATATTTGTTATGCAAGTCGCCTGACTTGGGTCAATCTACCATTTCAGGCAGTTGGATGAATATCCTACGTCTCCTAACACTTCTTTCCTTCTTCCTCACCTCTTCTTCTTCCCCAATAGACCACCGCACGGGCCGTACGGATACTCCCCAACATGCGGTTGGATAAACATACTCTATGAACAAAAATTATGTGTCAGCGATAGGATGGCTGAGTTTGGTTTGTTCACATGCGACAACACGTGTCAGTGAGGGTGCGTTCCCTTGGTTGGGATTGCGGCATGCAGGAGCGACTGTGTGAGGGTGCAGTGCGACTGCGGCATGCAGGAGCGACCGTGTGAGGGTGTTGTGCGACTGCGACAGCCATGTGCAAGTGTACCTCCTTCTCATTTTGAAAAAATTTGGCAAGCTTGCAAAAAATGTGTGGCGAAGTTTGGCAATGCAAGGCCTAGACCCAAACAGGATAAGTACGTACGTACTAGGAGTACTAGTGTTAAAAAAGAAAGGCGGGGTTTTCTTCGCGGGATTTAATCGATACAAATCCTCATTTCATGTGTCAATTAATGCGTATTTTTTTCTCCAAAGACCAAAGAGCTAACCATCTCACTCCTCATCGCTTGATTAATGCAGCGCCAACCAAACCAACCTTCTCACTTTCGCATGCATGCAGGGGATATTAACGTCCTTGGTTGCTAACTCCATCAATTTTGCCACGATTAGTGTTAGTGGCCCTTTGCAAATTGTAATTTCGATATACTGGCCTTGTGTACAAAAAATGGAGGTAGTAACTATATTTGACTTCCTTCCCCACTGCGGTGACATCGACGATATCTTTTTTTTGTGGTTTGGCGAAGTGCGTTCAACGGAGAACACCATTGAGGGAGACCACGGTAAGTCATTCGCAAGTGCTACCTGCAAGCCGAGACAACCGCCTTATTTGCATCCAGGAAGTCCTTTACTAGTACTACTAGGAGTACTAGTGCAGTGAGATGGTTTCTCGAAGAAGACGATGGAGAAGCGGAGTCAGCAAAGAGTGAAATGATGGTTGCTGCATCTGCGCTTTTGTGATTTGACGCCTCACTGCTTTGTGATTTGTGATAGAAGGGACAGGGGAGTAGACTCTGTGCTCTATACTGTACTACACGCATCCAAGCATGGGAGAAAGAGGAAAGACGTTGCATTTTTCTATTACTTCAATCAATCAATCAGGGAGCTTCGGTTCCATCTTTTTGGCTTTGGCAACACCATACACAATCGTCCCCACGATGCCAAAAGCTATTTTCACATTTGGCTACACATTGTGGATGCCCTTAACCGTACCACTTGGTTATGCTCCTGTGTGCTATCTATACAAATCTCAATTATATTGATCTAAAAAGTTATAGAATCAAGATTAGTAAAAAGGAGGTGATTTTGCCGCGCAGATGGCGGGGGAGGTTTCTTATTTTAGCAATGCTACATCCACGTAATGGTTTACGTAAAGTTACGAACTGATGTGATGTGGGACTATTTGATTGGATTAAAGGAGAGGATTAGGCCCACCCCACCTGAAAATCAGGGGGGCATATATAGATTAGATGGAAAGTATATGTAGCAGCTACGTAGCCCTTTGTAAGTCTAGGATTAGGCTTCTTATTTTCGGAGGACATTGTCCTGGCGGTTTGCCAACATGCGGTCCCACGTGTCAGTGCTTTACCAAGCCGATCCGCGTACCACATGAGGCAGAACAACAGCAGAAGCAACATGTGGTTAAGTTGAAGAAGATAAGGGAGAAGCGGATTCAGCAACGAGTGAAATGATGGTTGTCCCCCTTTTTACTTCGTCCCTCCAACTTAACTGCGGGAAAGGTGTAGCTTTGTGATCTGACGCCTCATTGCTCATTACTACGCCGGCGCCATGAATGGGGTGCTTCACCTAGGCTACTCTGCACTGTATTCCGGTATGGCACGCGGACACGGTAGCTTGATGTCCCACATGTCAGCGAAAGGGACTAGAAGATTTATGAAAGTGAGCGCTCCACTCTTAAGATGAAGGAGTAGACGACACGACGACCCAGTGAACTGTCACTTGTACTGTATAGTACTATAGTTTTGTTGTTTCGCATGATCCATCGATACAAACCCGATTGAACAGGAAAGGGTGGGATTTTTCGCGCGCGGTAGATGATATTGGCCATACATTTCAAAGGCAATTTTAATGTATGCAAACTGAATAATTATAAGTAACAATATGATATCTAGTAAAACTAAAAACACATACGATTTATTGTGTTAGAGTGTAGTAGTAGTGTTGTATTGCATAGTTGTTAGATATAACATGCGAGAACGTGTAGAGATGTAGTTTTGGAGGGCCTACAGAGAGAAAAGCGTAATACGGTCACCGAACTTCAGAATAAGCTGATTACGGTCACTATATACGTTTTGCGGTGATTATACGGTCACATGCTCACAGTTTAGCATCAGATTGCACTCTGTTGACTGGCCAAATAGTCTGCGTGGCGCCATGTTGACTAGTTAAATTAGCCACATTCCTTTTGGGTCCCACCTTTTAGTTCGCGTCGGGAAAAAGTCAGATAAACACAAATTTACGCAGGCGCGACAAGGCTTCAACCCGTGCGCGGGAATCACCTAGTTGTGTATGTGTCTGTCAGGGCCTGATGTGTGCACATGCACATGTAGCTTGAGCACTTGAGCGTGAGAGTGTGTGTTGGTCGTGTGGTGTACTAGTGTGCGCATGCATGCGTGCGTGTGTGCGTGTGAGTGTTGCATGCGTGCATGGCTGCGTGTGTACGTGTGAGTGTTGCATGCGTGCGTGGGTGCATGTGTTTGTGTGAGTGTTGCATGGATGCAGTTCATGTGCATGCGTGCATGTGTGTATAAAAAACACACCAGCTCATGTGTGTTAAAACAGACGGCTCAGCATACCCATACAAGGCCACCTTGTCCTTTGTGCCCGCGGTCATGCCTTTGAACCACCGTCCAAATATTTTTTTGTCGTTTGTTTTCATTCTTAGTAGCAAGATGCCCGTGCGTTGCACGTAACATCAGATGCATTTGTATGACTTGTTTATCTTGTGACAGAAAAGGATGAACGAGGGAAGGCCTTATTTGCAAATGTGGAGAGGTGTGTGGGTACCTTTTTGCAAAATTGCCATAGTTTCTTTCCTATACGTCAGATATAAATCGGACGGCCTATATTGCAGGATGGCAGGCACACCATCATCACCAACTCTATTTTCTATAAGAGTGTATTTTATGTATTTTATAAGAGTGTAGATGTAGAGTAGATACAAGTCGACAGGTGGGCACGATGGTTGTGAGATAATGTGATGCAACACTAGAGGTGCCACATGGAGCGTTTAACTGGTCAACTAGTCATGTCATGAGCAAATACAGAGTTGTACGGTGAGCTCGTGACTGTATAATAACCACTAAACGTAAATGGTGACCGTAAGAGTGGATTCTTAAGTCCAATGTACATATCGTGCTTTCCCTTCAAATACAATGATTGTCATTGCATATATCGTGAGAGAAAGATGAAACATGTGTGAATTTTCTGGGGGCTTACTTTTAGAGGACCTGGAGATAGTTTTGTGTGCATACGTGAAAGGGGCGTACAGGGGGGTATGCGATGGAGAGAGAGATGCTCTTCGTTTCTCTTTATTATGACTAACTTTGTATATAGTATAAAAATATACAAATTCATAGTGCGGAATAAATATCATTGTGGGCACCATGCAATGCAAATTAGCGTTCGTACTCCACCATATAACTTTGTATTGTTGTATATATGTAGAAACTCTAAATTAAATTTTTAGTAACACTTTATTCAAAAGGAATGTTGTATGCGAAATAAACGTGAAGAGAGGGCTTTTTAGATCAATGGGGTACGTGATGTAACATGTGTGAATG
This sequence comes from Triticum aestivum, assembly GCF_018294505.1. Classification (NCBI taxonomy): domain Eukaryota; kingdom Viridiplantae; phylum Streptophyta; class Magnoliopsida; order Poales; family Poaceae; genus Triticum; species Triticum aestivum. Next base: position 255,381,092 of record NC_057810.1, read on the forward strand.
TGTAGTTGATGCATTTGGCGGGGCCTAGAGAGGTATGTGTGTGTATTACGTATTCGAGAGAGGCATGGATAGAGGGGCCGACGGCGGGGCGTGGGAGAGATAGCACGAGAAATGAGAGTGGTCTAGAGAGAGAGACGAATATGATGTCACGACAAGAGATTCCATTCCCTTGAGTGTTTATATGCAAGGGGGAGGGAATAGAGGCACCAGGAGAAATTTTCTGTGTGTGTGGTGTTTGTATTGGTATCTGTCGTGGAATTAACACGTCAGATGTCCTCAAGAAAGGACTTAGTCGCGGAGCCATCACTACGGGTTAGCTTGAAGGGGTTAAACCGGACGAGGGACATGGGAGTTTTATACTAGTTCGGTCCCTTCGATGAAGGTAAAAGCCTACGTCTAGTTGTGATGGAATTTATTGGGTTTCGATGATCAGGGAGCAAACACGCTTTGCCTGAGTCTCGAGTTGTTGTCTGTCATCCATGAACCGCCGCTGGGTCGTCCCTTTAAATACACAGGTTGACGCCCGACCGGTCTATAGAGTCCCGAGACCGACTCATACAAGGGTCCGGCTCGGTCTCTTCTTTCCTAACTTACAACACAAGTTACATAACCATGGCGGTTTGCTATCATGGGCCCTAATCCTCCTTTGGGCTCTGGCCATCTAAGCTTCATAGTAAAACGCCATCTTCTGAGTCTTCATGGGCTTCTCTATGATTGAGGGTAAACCGGCCCCTCCTGGGCGGTTTATACTCAATAGTTATATCCCCAACATTAGGCCCCAGAGTGATTTGAACCTGTTCATGTCAATCTTCAGTACTTTTAGAAAAATCCTGTGAATATCTTCTTTCGTTTCTCGTAAAACGCCATGATGTCTTCTTTTATAAACTTTGTTAATCCTCCGTGACGTCATCCTCTGGATACGGCAACGGATCATCATGACGTCATCGTTGCAAAAAAATGAATAAAAAGATTCCCTTCATTTAATGTCATCCCGGAAATCGAGGCGACAGCTGCACCACGTGCCGCTTTGGACTTCTCGATTCCCTTCATTCCCTTTCATTTCCTTCCCTTTCTTCTCATCTTCTTCCTCGCGACCCGAAGAACCTTAGCACCGACGCCGCCGTCGATCTTCGAATCTGCACCGACCAAGGCCGCTGCATCATTCTGCTTGTTCCAGAGACCCTGTCGCGTTCCTCCGCCACCGAGTGGCCCTGGTAAATTCATTTCCCTGTACCCTAGATCTTCATTAGGGTTTTGAGTTCATCCATGTCCACCGCCGTTCCTGAGCTCTTCTGCAGCCTTCTCTTTAGTCCTTTTACTGAGTGTATATACATGCATCTACTAGCTTTGATTTGCGGCTAGATTCATTTTTATAGTCCACCATCCCGTGGCTTCTTGCTGCTCCAAACATACTGTGTCTAGATCTTCTCTGTTCTTCTTAGCGCCATTGTAGGGTTCAGGAAAATTTTCTTTAGTTATCCACGGAGATCCAAAATTGTACTGTGATATTGTGAAACCTGTTTTTGTAACACTTAGCAGATTTTTTGATTCCTGGCCCTTCTTCCTACGGGCGGTTTAACCTTTGATAACCAATCCGCCATATATCATTAGCCCTCTCTTAAACCGCCAACTGAACTTGCACGACAATTTATCCGGTTTAACACTGAATAGTACACTTGAACCGTTAATTGTAAACCGACTTTTATTTTTCCTTTCAGTTTCCCTTCGAGATGACCAAACAATTCTCTGCTTGCAATTGGGTTCCGTCCTGGATCACGGAAACATAAATCAACGGATATGTCACCACTGGCGCTTTAGCCTCAAAAAGGGTCCTTCATTGGCGAGTTCCGGGCTCTGAATGCCCACTTGAACCTCAAGATGGAGAAGTGATTGTATTTATGCAACACTTAGACCGGGGATTCAGCCCGCCCGGATCAAAAAATTTCCGGGATGTCCTCGCAAGCTTCCAACTCCATCCACAAGACATTGGACCGATCTCCGTGTCCAATATATGCAACTTTCAAGTATTCTGCGAAGTCTACCTTCAAGAAGAACCATCTGTGGAGTTGTTCCAGGATTTTTTTCATTTGAACCGCCGTACGGAATTCTCAGATGGTCCCAACACAGAGCTTGGTGGTGTTTCAATTCAGAAAAGGAAAGAAGTTGAGTTCCCTCATGCAAAACATCATAGCCATCCTAAAGATTGGAACGAAACTTGGTTTTATTGCCGGAACACTGCCCCTGATGGAGAAAATCATTTTCCGGGTTATCAACCTCACCGGCTTAGCAACGGTCACCCATTACCTTCACACTTATCCACCGCAGAACGGAAAAACTTTGCACCTCAACTCGCCAAGCTCCGGGCTTTCATGGCCAACGGTTTGACTGGTATTGATCTCGTCCGCTGTTGGGTTTCTTGGGGCATTTTTCCTTTAAGCCGCCGCCCCGGATTGATGCATGAATATACTGGCAACGTCAAAGACCCTCAACGATATCATGAAGTAGTAATGACAGACCTTGAAGTTACTGAATCTGTGAAGAAGATGCTTGATGAAACAATCTCTGCATGCAGCCAAGCCGGGTTTCCACCTTTTTGCGTCTCCAATCAACCGCCAGCGGTAAAGTTCATCTTAATACTTACTTAGTCGCCTCCACATTAACTATGTGCTAACCTTTTCTTGCCTTATTTTTAGGCTAACACCTCCTTTTGGAAACGGACTAAACCGGCTAGGGCACCTCGTGCAAAGAGCAAGGTCACCAAGAAAATTGCCAAGAAGAAAACCACCAAGTCTTCTGATCTGCCAGAAGATGAGGAATCAGACGCAGAGGTAGAACTTGACTCACTTCGTTCCTATTTCGTACATCTTATTGACAATGATTATTCCCAGGATGATGCTGAGGCCAGCTACACAGACCATGTTGAGGTAATCACTCTTTCTTCCGATTCAGATCTTGTACCGGTTCGAAGAGTTCGCCGAATAGTTCGGAAAGTAAAACACTCTCACCCCATTGCTCATTTGGATACAAAATTTTCTTTGAATACACAACAAGCTGCAGAGCGTCGCACAACCCGGCACAATGGTCAGCAAATCACTTCGTCCAGTCTACCAGATACACTAACCCGGAAACATCGTCCAGAGGTGACTTGTTCTCCTGAAATACTTTATCCTTTGAAGGGTTTCTTCTGATGCCCACTCAATCCGTCTGACTCGAATTATCAGGCATCTTCCAACTCGTCTGGCAGTTCATCAACCACTCAGCTGCCTCCCCTCAAGACCGTCGCTGGGTAAGTACATTATTCCTCAATTTGTTTCTTCATGTGTCGGTTTATCATATTCTAACTTTTGATGTTGTAGTGCCAAGGCCCGATTGAGTAAGAAAGCTAAGACCAGCGGTCCTACTGATGATGTTGATCCGGAGAAGACCCCAGAGAATGACAGCGGAAATCATGAGATTGCCATAGACAGCTCTGCTCCGCAAAACCCAGGTGCTGATGCTAACCCGCCAGAAGTTGAACCGGAGATACATGTTGATACATCACATCCTCATGCCACTCCTTCATGTCCAATTGTTGAGCAGCGGGATTCAACTAACGATCCGCCAAGCCCTGCTACCAGACCACCGAGCCCTGCTGCCAAAGCGCCACGCCCAGTTAAGAAGAATGTCAATCCATCAAGCCCAGCCAAAGATGATGATGATGTTGTTACTGGAACTGCATATACCACCCCGGGCAACCCAGTTGTTTTGTCTAAACATTCCGCCAAGGATGAATTTGATTTTATGAACAAAGGAAAAGGCAAGACTGACTTGTCAAGCTATGCTGATTTGTCTACTCAGGATCTTCATTCCGGTTTCTTGAACCGCCTCTTCACAAGCCAGGATTATGAGGCCGGTTTGGTAAATCTGATGAAGGAACGCTATGAGGTAAACAGTTTGATCTTTTGCTCTGTACCTTCATTGCATTGTAGCCCCCAAGTGCCGGTTTGTCTTAGAAAGTCAAACCAGGACTTTTATATTCTGTAATGTACTTTGTTGATTTTCCTTGTGTATTTTTTGATCAAACACACATTAGCCCCCAAGTGCCATGATTGAAACTTGTATCAATCCGTGGGACTTAAACAATTAGTAGGAAAAAGTGATCCACATTAGCCCCCAAGTGCCAAGTGTATAACTAGTGATATGCTTGGGACTTTCAAAGAAGATATTGACACACTCTTCTGACTGTTGCAGACTGAGATAAATCAACAAGTCTCTCAAATTGCGGATCTTCAAGAGAATCTTAAATCCCAACTAGCAGAAACCACTAGGGCAAAAGATGAGTTAAAAACCGCCTTAACCACCATGGAGCAGCTCAAAGGGTGGTTCAAGTCTGAAAGGGCCAACTGGGACACCGAAAAGGTTGGATTGCTGAAGCGGGCGGAAGACGCTGAATCAGCTCTTAAACTGGTGGTGGAAGAACTTAGTGGATTGAAGCGCCAAGTTAATGCCATGACTTCTGCAATATTTGGTAAGTACCTTTTGCCAAGGTTTTGTGAATGTCTAGCTTTGAAATTTCTCCGGTTTAACATGAAATTCTTAAACCTCTGTAGATAGCCGCATTGCTTATCTGGGCTCTGATATGCGGAGGAAGCTAAAGGCCGCCTATACGCTGATTGAACAGCTATATACCGGTGCCGAACGGGTTATCTGCGCATCTTCCTATGACAATGCGGCCCCAACACTGATCAAGGACATGCTGGCCATGTTATCTATGACGCCAGCACAGATAGAAGAGGTGAAGCGATCCGCCGCCAGGGCTGGCGCTTTGTTAGCACTTACCCGAGCCAAAGCATGGATAGCTGATCATGATCCGGTTGATATAGCCAAGGGCTTCCCCAGTGAACAAGAAAACGGGGCAGCGTTTGATAACGAAGCCCTCAAACGTGTGACAAGGGAGATGCGTCCTCTGGCGAGTCAGTTGACAGAAGAAGCTAACTTGACGGTTCACCGATCCTTCTATGATGTTAACAACAAACGGGCTAAGGGTGTCATTCCAGAAGTGCAAAATCTTATTCTGCCAATCGGTAAGCACACTTATGCCCCTGACGTTGATCCGACTGAGCTTATAAGTGAAGATGTTGTCTTTCGGGCCTTAACCTGGATTGACTGGACCACCACTGACTTCCAGCCATTGGATGGGGAGGAGGAGGCTGAACCGACGCCATATGACCCATCTACTTCACATCAACATGGCGATGAAGCTTGATCCGGCAATCTGGTTGATATGTTAGAAACTGTCCAGTTGAAAACAATTCCATATTTTGGGCCTTTTAAGTGCCTTGTAATAGGGTAGCAAAAATACTTTGATCTGCTGCCATCGTGTAGTGGGAGATACTTTATGTGATCCGCCATGATAATTTCAACGTTGGTTCATATATCATAATATGCAATTCCTATGCCTGCATAAAAAATTGTACTGGCGTTTTACCGCCGGACGGGTCATAATGCCCAAGACAAGGCCTGATCGATAATCAAACCATAAGAAATATGAAATAACTCATACCTGTGATGTAATATCACTTTAGTTGGTTTACCAACTTTGATTGTAATAAGGGTGAAGACCCAAATCTGTAGTTCTTGTATAACTCCATCATGTACTGATGGCATATAATAAGTCATACCGGGTGATGATAAACACCAGATGATCAAAACTGGCGACAAGTAGTCAAAGCCAGGCTGGGTTAACAATCTCCGGTTTGATAATAAGGTCTGTCAACTTGTAGTTGAAAACCAAGCCGGTTTAAGAAACACCGGGCTAATAAGATGACTGAGAAGTCATACCAGGTCAAAGAAACCGGTTTAACATAAAATTTATCAAAAGAAAAGTGACAAACACAAATAAAATCATGTAGTCTAGGCTTTTCGAGGGCTGCTAGGCCCAAATTCGAGGCTTTTCATGGGCTGCCAGGCCGCTGAGTTGAACCATTTAACAAAGCCTTTTAAGATGGACCTCCAACTAACCAATCATCGTTTTAACTTTGACAAGTTCAGGGTCTCAATGAGAGTAACCGTCAAACGTTCGGAGGGTCATGCCAGGATTACCTGGATAGGAGTGTCTTACTTGATGAAGGCAGGTTAACCCGGGATTTTAGGTAAATATACCAGGCTTCCAAGCCGTGGGTCGATACCCAGCTACAAGGGTCCTTTCAAACTCCTTGGTATTTGACACAAGGAGCCACCAAGTAACGTGATGAGCTGTCCTCATTGGGTGCCTATGTTTGAGCTGTGCATAGCATGCAGACTCTCTTTGGCCCCTTGGGTGTGAAGCTCCCAAGCTATGTTGTGCCGTGATAGCCGGTTTAACAGGCACTACTCCGCTTTGTCAGCTGAAGCCCCCATGTAACTCAAAGGATATCTGAGAAAAACAGCAAAGGCCCTGCTTATAGCGAGGATGCTGGTTTATTTATTGATCATAATATATACATTGTCGAAATATGTACATAAGAAAAGCAGCTCAAGTGTAGTAAGGCCGCGGGAGAGCTATGTTCCACAGCCGCCGGGTCTCCTCCTCAGAGCTGCGTGAGTTGTGCATGTCGGTCTGATCCTGGATGAGCCGGAGCACCAAGTCGCCTTCTTGAAAGGTTCTTGTCCTAACCCGGCGGCTGTGATAACGCTGCAGGTCTTGTTGATAACCGCCGATCGATCCAGTGCCATGTCCCGTTTCTCATCTAATAGGTCCAGCGCCTCTTGGCATGCTTGCTCGTTGTCCGCTTCAACATCATTAGCAACCCGGGGCGAGTCATGACGAATATCCCTTGGTAGGACTGCCTTTGCCCCGTATACCATGAAGAAAGGTGTGTAACCTGTTGATCGATTGGGGGTGGTGTTGATGCTCCATAACACAGAAGGTAATTCCTCCACCCAACAACCCGGCATCCGCTTCAAAGGAATCATGAGCCGAGGTTTAATACCCTTCAAAATTTCTTGATTGGCTCGCTCCGCTTGACCGTTGGATTGAGGGTGCGCCACAGATGCTAAGTCAAGCCGGATGTGCTCTTTCTGACAGAAATCCTCCATCTCACCTTTGGAAAGGTTTGTACCATTATCCGTGAGAATACTGTGTGGAAAGCCAAAGCGGAAGATAATCTTTTTGAGAAATTGAACCGCCATAGCTGCATCACACTTGCTGACAGGCTCCGCTTCAACCCACTTGGTGAATTTATCAACTGCCACCAACAGGTGGGTCTTCTTAGCCTTGGAACGCTTAAAGGGCCCCACCATATCAAGCCCCCAAGTAGCAAAAGGCCAAGTGATAAGAATCATCCGTAGTTCTTGAGCCGGAACATGAGCTCTGCGTGAATTTTTTTGACAAGCATCACATTGCTTTACCAGATCCTCCGCATCAGCATGAGCTGTCAACCAGTAAAACGCATGACGAAAAGCTTTTGCAACCAGGGACTTTGAACCAGCAAGATGACCACAATACCCTTCATGAATTTCCCGTAGGATCTCTTGGCCTTCTTCTGGAGAAACACAACGCTGAAATACGCCCGAAACGCTACAGCGGTGTAACTCGCCATTGTGAATAACCACGGACTTGGATCGCCGGACTATCTGTCGAGCCAGAACTTCATCATTTGGTAAGTCGCCCTAGTTCATATACGCCAGATATGGAACCGTCCAATCCGGTACAACGTGCAAAGCGGCCACCAATTGAGCCTCCGGATCAGGAACAACCAAATCCTTTTTTGTAGGCAACTTAACAGATGGGTTATGCAAGATATCTAAAAAGGTATTAGGAGGTACCGGTTTACGCTGGGATCCAAGCCGGCTTAAAGCGTCTGCTGCTTCGTTTTTGCGCCGATCGATATGCTCAACCTGATACCCTTTGAAGTGACCCGCCACAATATCCACCTCACGTCTGTAAGCCGCCATAAGTGGATCCTTAGAATCCCAAGTACCAGAAACTTGCTGAGCCACCAGATCAGAGTCTCCAAAACAATGAACTCGACTTAAGTTCATCTCTTTAGCCACACGGAGACCATGGAGTAAAGCTTCGTACTCAGCTGCATTGTTAGTACAGGGAAACATCAAGCGGAGAACATAGCAAATTTTATCACCTCGAGGGGAAGTAAGGACAACTCCAGCCCCCGAGCCCTCCAACTGCCTGGATCCATCAAAATAAATAGTCTAGTATGTATTATCCAGTTTGTCTTCTGGTGCTTGCAACTCGGTCCAATCATTGATAAAGTCCACAAGGGCCTGAGATTTGATGGCTGTTCGAGGCACATACTTCAAACCGTGTGGACCAAGCTAAATTGCCCACTTGGCAACCCGGCCAGTCGCTTCCCTGTTTTGAATTATATCGCCCAAAGGAGCAGAACTAACCATTGTGATGGGATGGCCTTGAAAGTATTGCTTGAGGTTTCGACTTCTGCCAATGTGGATAGCGTTGTTTTGACTCGATCAAGACTTCACTAATGTAGTATACAGGTCGTTGAACCGGATATTCCTTCCCAGCCTCCTTACGCTCAACCACAATTGCCACACTGACCGCTCAGGCATTGGCAGCCACGTATAACAGCAAGGGCTCATTATCAACCGGAGCTGCAAGAACCGGCGGTTCAACCAACTGCCGCTTTAACTCCTCAAAAGCCGCATTGGATGCGTCACTCCAGACGAAATCGTCTGTCTTTTTCAACATCTGATACAAAGGAATTGCCTTCTCTCCCAAACGGCTGATAAACCGGCTAAGGGCTGCAATCCGACCCGCCAGACGCTGAACATCATTGATACACTTCGGTTTAGCCAGGGATGTAATCGCCTTGATTTTTTCTGGATTAGCTTCAATGCCCTTGTTGGATACAAGAAAACCTAAGAGTTTTCCTGCCGGAACACGAAAAACACATTTATCCGGATTAAGCAACATTTTCTAAACCCGAAGATTGTCAAACGTCTCCTTGAGGTCATTTATCAGTGTTTCCTTCTTCCTGGATTTTACCACAATGTCATCCACATAGGCATGAACATTACGCCCAATCTGTGTGTGAAGACAATTCTACACACAACGCTGATAAGTTGCCTGGGCACTCTTGAGCCCAAAGGGCATAGAAACATATCAGAAGGCACCAAAGGGAGTGATGAAGGTTGTCTTCTCCTGGTCGTTAACTTCCATCTTGATCTGATGATAACCTGAATAAGCATCCAAAAAACTCAGGCGCTCACAACCCGTTGTTGCATCAATGATCTGACCAATATGCGGGAGAGCAAAGGGATCGGCCGGACAAGCTTTATTCAAGTCCGTGTAGTCCACCCACATACGCCAAGTGTCGTTTTTCTTAAGAACAAGCACCGGATTAGCCAGCCATTCAGGATGGAACACTTCAACGATAAACCCAGCAGCCAACAGTCGGGCTACCTCTTCACCAATTGCCTTGCGTCTTTCCTCATTAAAGCGACGAAGAAATTGCTTGACCGGTTTAAACTTGGGATCAATATTAAGAGTTTGCTCAGCGAGTTCCCTCGGTACACCTGGAAAGTCAGAAGGCTTCCATGCAAAAATGTCCCGGTTCTCACGAATGAACTTGATGAGCGCGCTTTCCTATTTTAGATCCAGATTTGTGCTGATGCTGAACTGCTTGGACGAATCGCCAGGCACAAAGTCAACAAGTTTAGTCTCGTCAGCCAGATTGAAATGCAGGGTTGGGTCATGCTCAGTGGTGGGCTTCATCAGCTGGGTCATATCTGCCGGATCAACATTTTTCTTATAAAACTTTAGCTCCTCTGTAGCACAAACTGACTCAGCATAGGCCGCATGACCTTCCTCGCAATCCAAAGCAATTTTACGACTTCTGTGAACCGTAATAGTCCCTTTATGACCCGGCATCTTGAGCTGCAAGTAAATATAACAAGGCCTCGCCATGAATTTTGCATAAGCCGGTCGCCAAAACAGTGCGTGGTATGGGCTCTGCATTCTCACCACTTCAAAGGTCAATGTCTCAGACCGGGATTCATGTTCATCACCAAACACAACTTCCAAAGCGATCTTACCTATAGGATATGCCGATTTACCTGGTACCACACCATGAAAAAAGTGTTGGACGGTTTAAGACTCTTGTCTGTCAACCCCATGTGACGGAAGGTCTCATAATACAGAATGTTGATACTGCTTCCTCCATCCATGAGTACCTTGGTGAACTTATAACCTCCCACCTGAGGCGCCACCACCAAAGCCAGGTGACCCGGATTGTTAACCGGGGCGGATGATCCTCCCTACTCCACACAATAGGGTATTCAGACCACCGCAGATAACGTGGTACTGTCGGTTCAACAGCATTAACTGCCCTCTTGTGAAGCTTCTGATCACGCTTGCACAAACTAGTGGTGAACACATGATACTGTCCACCATTCAACTGCTTTGGGTGACTCTGGTAACCCGACTGCTGCTGATTTCCTTGATTACTCTGCTGGTTATTACCACCTTGGTTGTTCTGGTTGCCCTAATTATTCTGAAATCCAGAGTTTGAGCCGCTGCCACCATGAAAACCTGGACCTGAACCGCCTGATGGACCCTGATCATACCGGAAAAGATCAAAGTTTTTGAACTCCTTCATAATGTTACAATCCTTCCAGAGATGCGTTACAGGAACCTCCTTGGTCCCATGCTTTGGGCAGGGCTGATTTAACAAGCGCTCCAGATTCATTCCGCTGCCACGCGGCGGTTTACCCTTACAACGCTGCACATTAGCGTTAGCCACAAAATCTGAATCCGCTTTACGCTTACCGTTATTCCCATGGCCTCCTTGGTTGTGCTGCTGTCCCTTTGCACCGCCGTTCTTCTTTCCCTTCTCCGGTTTCTCATCATCAGAATCGAGATCCTTGGTATTATCAGAATCAGCATACTTGACCAAGGCTGCCATGAGGGTTCCCATGTCGTTGCAGTGGCGCTTGAGCCGTCCCAACTTCATCTTCAGTGACTTAAACCGGAAATTGCGCTCCAGTGTTATGATCGCTTGACCAGTGTTAATCCGGTCGGACGAATGCAAAACTTCTGAAACCCGGCGTACCCAATGAGTTGTTGACTCGTTCTCCCCTTGAACACAAGCATCCATGTCCACAATGGACATGGGCTGTTTGCACGTGTCTTTGAAATTGGCTATAAACCGGGCCTTCAGCTGATCCCACGACTCGATGGAGTTAGCTGGCAAATTTTTCAACCAAGTACGGGCCGTCCCTTCCAACATCATCGTGAAGTACTTTGCGCAGGCCGCTTCATCCACATCTAGCATCTCCATTGCCATCTCATAACTCTCGACCCATGCCTCAGGTGGCTGATCCGTGATATAATTAGGCACTTTATGTGGACCCTTGAAATCTTTGGGCAGACGCACATTACGGAGAGCCGGAATAAGACACGACACTCCCCAGGAACTGAAGGCAAGCCCAGTGCATCGGTCTACTGACACCGCTGGCTGAACCGAGGTGGGTTGATGATGACCCAAAGCGGCCTCCCTTCATGCTCTACCATTATCCACCACGTCTTGAGCATTACGATGCCGAGCACTGCTAGACACTTCTTGTTCATCCATGTGCCTGCTATAGCTTGGGCTCGGATGAGGGGTTGAATGAATTCTATCCCGGCGATAAGAATAAGCCTGCTACTGTACCACGGCGGTTTGAAGAAGGTCCCTAGCCCGCCGTGTTTCAATTGCTGCCAGTGAATCTCCCTCCATCGGAATGGCTGCCAGGCGTGATGCTGCGGCAATCATGTTATCCAGAGGGCTCGAAAAGTGTCCCAGTGGTGTAGACACGTATGGCGGCGGGTTATCTTTTCACCGGGGTGGTTCTGTTATCCGTAGTTGATACGGAGCTGTCCTAGGTGCATCAGTCCGGTTTGCAGCTACCGGTTTGCTCGGCCTAGCGCCTGGTGTTTGAAAGAGGTTCAATCCTTCGTAGACCGATGGCAGACGAGACCGGTACTTCCTTCGCATTACATCCTCTGATTCGGTCCGATCTAGCATGAGCCGATAATTCTGCGCCTGTATCTGCTGTGACTAGGCATCCAAAGTGGCCCGTTCTTCAGCCATCCTAGCATCCTCAGTTGCCAGGTCCTCCTTAGCATGTGTTATCTGGTCCTTCAGCTTCGCAATGTCCGCATTGTGCTGATCCCGCATCTCCGGGGTGACTGCCGTGGTTAACAAAGTCGCCCAGGCATCCATCAAACCGGAGAGGACTTGAGCTGGTCGGCGCGCCGGGACTCCTGTCGCGACTGCTGATCCGATATTCATCGCCGCTGTAGATGAAGACTGCAAAGTGGGCTGTGTTCCAGCCATGTAAACAACAACCCGACTTGGCGGTTCAAGGAGGTCTGGAATACTGTTGGCATCGGAATATCCTTCGAACACACTGTTATGAATCTGGTACAAGGACTTGGTTTCGCCAGTGGATGACTCGCCGTCGGAATAGACGGCCGTCTCACCTTCAGACACCGGTCCAAATCCAATCTCATGGACACATCCTACGAACACACGCTTCATGGTGGGCTTAAACCGGGCTGGACTCGCACGCTGAGCCGTTTCGACGAGGTCGGTGTAGATGTCCGGCTCAGGGCCCGGTTCGCCGATCTTGCCGATGAAGACATGAATTCTGCCAAAGGGGACCTGGTACCCGTACTTGATTGAGCCGGCCTCGGGGCCCCACCCTTCGTCGTTGATGTAGAGCTTGCCACGACGACTCTTGGTCATCCGGCCGACCACATACCCCTTAAGTCCTTTAGAGCTGCCCTTCAAGAACTCGAAACCACCATGCAATAGCCCCACGGTGGGCGCCAACTATCGTGGAATTAACACGCCAGATGTCCTCAAGAAAGGACTTAGTCGCGGAGCCATCACTACGGGTTAGCTTGAAGGGGTTAAACCGGACGAGGGACATAGGAGTTTTATACTAGTTCGGCCCCTTCGATGAAGGTAAAAGCCTACATCTAGTTGTGATGGAATTGATTGGGTTTTGATGATCAGGGAGCAAACACGCTTTGCCTGAGTCTCGAGTTGTTGTCTGTCGTCCCTGAACCGCCGCCGGGTAGTCCCTTTATATACACGGGTTGACGCCCGACCGGTCTACAGAGTCCCGAGACCGACTCATACAAGGGTCCAGCTCGGTCTCTTCTTTCCTAACTTACAACACAAGTTACATAACCATGGTGGTTTGCTATCATGGGCCCTAATCTGCCTTTGGGCTACGACCCTCTAAGGTTCATAGTAAAACGCCATCTTCTGAGTCTTCATGGGATTCAATATGATTGAGGGTAAACCGGCCCCTCCTGGGTGGTTTATACTCAATAGTTATATCCCCAATAGTATGTGTGGGTGTGAGAAGATAATGAGACATGGGGGCAGAGGGTGTGTCACCGCGTGAGGTCCGGTGGGTCGAGGTGAGGCCCTTCGTTCGGTTCCGTCCTGCGCCACATTGGTCGGCCTATGACGCATTTAGGAAGACCCATGGATGACTAGTCGTACAAGACAAAGATAGCAGAATTGTGAAGGACTCTGTGTCCACTGACAAAGCCGGCTAGGATTTGTAACCCTAGGTTCTCGGACTAGGGTAACACCTTTATCTCTGATATTACTATTCATCCAACCTAACTTTAAGGGGCATCCTACAGAATGCTCTGCTAGAATCATACTCGTCGATTAGGAAGAGAGGTGTGAGACAATGCGTGAGAGACATGCGTAAAGATAATGTGCGTACATGAGACACGTAGGCAGGTCCATGTATATAGAAAGGGTCGATGAGGATTGTGCGTGTGTATGTTTGCGAGACGAAGAGTGCTTGTGATAAAGGTTAGTGAAAACAGTTGTAAATGGTTACGAGAGGGAGGGAGGGTTATATCTAGAGCATGTGTGCGAGAAAGACACCTCAGGAGAGAGTGTGTGAGCATGTGTGAGAGACCACCGATGGAAAGTGAAACTACACGTAAAAGACTGCTCTACACAATGATTGAAGATATAAATTGTATCCAAATATTAGGAAGGGATCATGATATTTGCAATTCGCGTAAGGAGCGGTCATTGATCCGTCAGACATCTAGATTCTATCGAATTTGAGCATGTCTATGTTATTATTCAACACAATTGATCCACATAGTTAGTATTTTGAACTCCAGACAATGCATCTCTTTAGCAATCGAATATAAACGTGAGTATAGTTCATGTTGTGTGTGTAAAGCACATTATACATATGAAAGTTAAAGAATGGACATTATAAATAGCTACCTATGAACTAGCATACATTTCAATTCAACTTAATGTGGTTTAAAAAAATCGAATTCAACATGAAGTCCATTCAATTATTGAATTTGATATCATGGCATTTGTAAACCATACCTAAATTATGGGGTCACCAATCTTTGCTCCGATTTTGTACATAATAGCATATGTAGTCGTGTACAAAATAGATTCAAATTTAGCTCCTCCATTCCAAAGTAATCGTAGTTATAGGATTTTCAAGTGTCAAAATTTCAAAAAGTAGCGGATAATTTAATGAGGTTTTCAAACATACAAGGTCAAATATAACGTTGTCTATTTAGGTCAATCCTCATAGTTCTGGAGTACTCTAAACATGAATCCTTGTGTTTCAAAATTTCGAACGAAGCGCCAAAAGAGCCTCTACTCGCCCGAAACCGCGTGAGACCAATGTTTGGTAGTACAAAGAAATTACTTTTCTAATAACTCTGACCCATGAAACCTACCGGCCCGACGTCCAAAGGTCTAAACCGGCGTAGGTTTGTAGCTTCATCTAGACGCCACGCAACCGCCTCCGAAAAACATTCATAGACAATGGTCGCCTAAGCACACATGCGCGCGTCCGAAATCGCTCCCGCCCACTATTTGGGACACCTGGGATTACCATCCTACCCCCGACCCGTAGTAGGTCCAAAATTTAAGAGGGGGGCAAAGTTTGTACTTTCCCCAAATTTCAAACAAGCGCGTCCCATCTTCTATTCAAAAAGACAAAAACAAGCGCGTCCCAGACCGAAACATGGTTCCCCCCCACCCTCTGATTCCCCATTCGTACTCCGTGGGCGCCAAAACTACCACTCCACCAGCCGCGAAACCCCGACGTCCTCCGTCCGCCACCCCATCCCAGCCATCAACCGCCGCCCTCCTCCATCACGCCGGAGCCGATACCCCGACGTCGCCGTCCACCGCAACCTCAACCGCAACGCCCTCCAAGGCTAGTAGTTGAAGCTGAGGCCGAGCCATCCGTACCCAAGCCAGTTCAACCACGCCGTCCTGCGCCTCACCGCTACCGTTCCAACTTCGCCACCCTCCACCGCACCGGAGTTGTTCCTACTACGCCGTCCTTCGCCGCCTCGGATCTGCTTCCCCTCCGCCGACATACGGCCATGACAACATAGTCAACTATTTGGCCATGCGTTCGTCCAAGCCTGCACCCTCCAGAACATCGGTTTCCCCGTAAAAAGAAGAAGATCGGCGCAACATGTGGAGGTGACCACACAGGCAACCGAAAAAGGTACTCCTCTTCCCTTATTCGTGCAAATCTTACGTCTCTGCTTGCACGGTATTCATCCCACAGAAGACACTAGTTGACCGTTTCTTCTTGATACTAGATGTTCCTAGTAATTCGTGATGCACAAGGTTTCTACTCATATACTATTTCACCTTAGCTAGAGGTCCGTCGCCCCCCTGAATTTCAATTTCTGGCCAGTTGATTCCCAATTAACGGAAGCATTCCCTCGTATAACATGCGCTAGTACGCCTATTACACCGGGGAAGCAGCGCCTTGGTGTTTATCTTAGGGGCATGTGCAGCCTAGAGCTACTTGTGCCCAATCTGGAGGTCGGCCGAGATTAAAGGGATGGCCTGGGGGCGCTGCCAAGCATGGCGGTGGTGTGAGGTTGATGGGAGGGCGGGGCAGCGGAGGCAGGGGTCTAGGCCAGTGGTCGCTGGCGGTTCGAGAAAGATCGTCAACAGTGACTGGCGGGAGGTGGACGAAGGCCATCTGCCCGTTCCTTATAGATCGGTGGTTCATTAAAAAAAATCGATTGACCTATTTATTTTCAGTCGACTGTTATCTTAGATATGACCACATGTGGTGGTGTGCTGGAGGAGTTCCTGCATTTCTTGTGCTCATATATTACAAAATCATACGGAGTAGAATCTAATTTTGTTTGCCATGCAATGTTGTAGAGCTATCATATGTCTCCTGTCATTTATTTTTCAGCCACCTGCTATCTGCTACTTTTACAATGCACTAGTTCTGCACACACTTCACCCTTACTCTCACTATTGTGTTTTTATGCAAGGGTATTTCAGACTCTGCTGCCATGAGAGAAGCCAAAAAGAAAAGAGAGAAATTGCTCCAGCTTCGTATGCGGGTAGGCAAGACACGTTACAGCGCTATAAAGGGTGCAGTGTCAGCAGATGGAGACGGTAAACGTAGCTCTGGAGTTGATGACCTCGCTCGCAATGAACCACCATCCCAGGTGCTTGCTTTAACTTCGCGGTGTCATATGTGGTTGCATGTTCCATATGGTGTCTAGCTTGTATTCGAAAGGCCAAAGTCGGTAAGATAAGGAAAGATATTTTTTTTACATGAACCACCATCCCGTGAGCACCAGAAGACAAATAGCTAGTCAGGGCACTGGCCAAGCCAGTGACAAGCCCAGCAAAGATAGGCATCACCTGTAAGCCAACTAAAAATTTGCGATGGTGGCGAAGCAGCCCTCCTCCCACAAGGCTCTCAGGTCCTAGATGATCATGCTCACCACTCTAGCCGGATGTCTAGCTTGTATTGCTTCCAATTTGGTTAAATTGCATCTGCTTAGCTTACACATTATACCTTTGAATATGACATGCCTTTCTGTTTTTGATACATACTAGTACATTTGTGTATTAACCATGTTCTTACATCAAACTAATGTTCTTGTGTATCACTTAAGATGAGGTAGGCAGGCAAGGGGACTACTCCTCATTTAAAGAATGCAACGTCAGCCTCCCGACATGATTCTCAAGAAACAGAAATGCTAGATGAAGATAGTGAACGTAGCTCTGTAGTTGATTACATCATTTCCCCTACACTAGCATCGCACGTCTTGCTCTAACTTGGCAGCGTGATATGTGCTTGCATGTTGCATATGGTGTCTAGATTGTAATTCTTCCAATCTGGTTAAACTGCATGTGCTAGTCTGCTTAGCTTATACATTATACATGTTAATGTGACATGCCTTCCTGTATTTAGTACATAGTACATCTGTCTATTAAGCATGTCCTTACATAAAACTATAGTTTTTTTGTATCCTGCATCAATCAACATGACGAGACACCTTTAGCATATGTAGTGCGATATTAGTTGCATCTTTCATATGATTTATAGCATGCGCTGCTTCTAATTTGTTTAAATTCCATTTATGATGGGACGCTTTTAACTTGGCAGAGTCAAATTGGTTGCATCTTTCATGTGGTGTCTAACTTGCATTGCTTCTTATTTGCTGGAATGGTTTCTGCTTAGTTTACACAAACAATTGTGAACATGACATGCCGTCCTGTTTTTCGTACATATTCCATCCTGGTATCATGTGTTTGCATTACATCAAAGTAGTGATTGTCAGTATCATGCATGAATGAGTTCTCAAGAGAGAATTTTATTGGTTTTTCTTGTCGGTTTTACTTGACAATTCAAAATCAATAAAGCGGAAGGAAGTTAGCAAGGCAGCGGATAAAGGTGCTCCTTCCGAACGTAGGGCCTCTATATTTTCTTCTCCTCCACACCCCCAAGATGATTTCCAAGACAACACATGCATAGACACTCAACAAAGCTGTGTTTATGATGAGCACGTCTCCCCTAGTGCAGCATCACCGGTGCTCCCTCTAACTTGTCACTGTTATATGTGGTTGCATGTTATGTGTGATGTCTAGGTTGTATTGCTTCTAATTTTGTTGAATTCCATTTGCTTAGTTTACACATTATACTTGAATAAGATACGTGTTCCTATTTCTAGAACATACAATATCTGTCTATCACACCATGTTCTTACATCAAATTACGACTGTTGTGTAACCTGCAACAATCACTTATCATAAGACTCATTTGACTTCGGAGTGTGATATAGGTTACATCTCACATTCTTTTCTAGCTTGTACTACTAATTTGTTGAAATGGCACTTATGACGAGACAGTTTTAACTTGGTAGAGTGATATTCGTTGCATCTTTCATATGGTGTCTAGCTTTCATTGCTTCTAATTTGTTGAAATGCCTTCTCCTTAGTTTACACATCATAAGCTGTGAATATGCAATGCTGTGAATATGCAATGGCACTAATGACAAGAGACCTCTAACATGGTAGTGTGATGTTGTTTGCATCTTGCATATGATTTATTTCTTGTACTGCTTCACATTTGTTTAAACGCCATTTATGATGAGACACTGTTAACTTGGCAGAGCGATATTTGTAGCATCTTTCATATGGTGTCTACCTTCCATTGCATTGCTTCTAATTTAGTGAAATGTCTTCTTCTTAGTTTACACATCATAGTTCTGGTTATCTCTTCCGTCCTCTTTTTCATACATATTACATCCTCCTATCATGTGGTTGTCTAACATCAAAGTTCAGTTCGTCTGCATCGCGCATCAATTTGTTCTCAAGAACAAAATTGTTATTTGTTTTTCTTGTCGGCTTGACTTCACATGGCACAGAGAAAGAGGAAGAAACACAGAATGGCAGGGAATGAGAAGCGGATGAATCCTGCAGATTCTGCTGGTACTGATGGTGCAATAGAAGGTCAAACTCCAGCGGAAAATTCTACAAACACGGCATCCCATGCTACACGAGTTGCAAAAAAAGCCAAACGAAAACAAATAGCTACCACCAAACAAGCAGAGACAACCCTAGTTCTTGCAACACCTACTAGAGTACTACCAGCTACACGACTTACTCGTGCGTCAACTGAGCTAGCAGCACGTTCCCAAGCTCCCTTGCCACCTGACACTACTTCCCAACCACTGTTGACACAAGACGAGTTGGCAATATCAGATGAACCTTGTGAGCTTCAACAGCAAGAAGGTAGTTGCTGGAGTCAAGTTACAGTTGCATGCTTCTTTATATGTAGTCTCACAGTTTGATGTACACTAACACTTCCTATGTTCATTGTTGGACTAGCACCTAGGCGCAAGAGGAAACAAACATCAGGGATAATGCTCGATAGGTTAACTAAATCTAGAGGAGGAAGAATTGTAACACCCACGATGCGGCTATATCTCCCACGTGTCGAAGCACGACTTAGAGGCATAACCGCATGGTGGTTTTGTCGCAAGAAGGGTCATCTTCACACAATGCCATGTAATGAACAAGAATGGGATAAAGAGTTGGCTTACAATCGCCACTTCACACAATGAACATATAATTCATACATCATTCAAAGCACACACATAGTCCGACTACGGACGAAGCCAAAACAAAAGAAGATAACCCAACCGCTAGATCCCCGATCGTCCCAACTGGGCTCCACTACTAAGCAACATGAAACGAAACATAGCAACGACCAAGATCTTCATTGAGCTCCCATCTGAGCTCGGTTGCATCACCTGCACTGGTATCATCGGCACCTGCAACTGTTGTGACAGTATCTGGTGAGTCACGAGGACTCAGCAATCTCAAAACCCGCGAGATCAAGACTATTTAAGCTTATGGGTAGGAAGTGGTAATGAGGTGGGATTGCAGCAAGCACTAAGCAAATATGGTGGCTAACATACGCAAATAAGAGCGAGAAGAGAAGCAACGGAACGGTCGAGAAGCTAGAAGTGATCAAGAAGTGATCCTGAAACTACTTACGCACAATCATGACACAAAGACCGTGTTCACTTCCCGGACTCCGCCAAAAAGAGACCATCACGGCTACACACGCGGTTGATGCGTTTTTAGTAAGTCAAGTGTCAAGTTATCTACAACTGGATATTAACAAATTCCCATCTGCCACATAACCATGGGGACGGTTCTCGAAAGTTTATACCCTACAGGGGTGTCCCAACTTAGGCCATCACAAGCTCTCACGGTCAACGAAGGATATTCCTTCTCCCGGGGAAGACCCGATCAGTCTCGGAATCCCGGTTACAAGACATTTCGACAATGGTAAAACAAGACCAGCAAAGCCGCCCGATGTGCCGTCAAATCCCGATAGGAGCTGCACATATCTCGTTCTCAGGGCACACCGGATGAACACTACGTACAACTAAAACCGGGTGCTGGAAGTGGCTCTAGTTTGGACCAACACTTGGAGGAGCACTAGCCCTGGGGGTGGGGGGTAAAATAAAAATGACCCTTGAGTCTGCAGAACCCAAGGGAAAAAGGCTTAGGTGGCAAATGGTAAAACCAAGGTTGGGCCTTGCTAGAGGAGTTTTATTCAAAGCGAACTGTCAAGGGGGTCCCATAAATCACCAGACCGCGTAAGGAATGCAAAATCAAGGAACATAACACTGGTATGACGGAAACTAGGGCGGAAAGAGTGGAACGAAACACCAGGCATAAGGCCGAGCCTTCCACCCTTTACCAAGTATATAGATGCATTAATTAAACAAGAGATATTGCGAATATCCCAACTTAAACCTGTCCATCATGGAGCAATCTTCAACTTCACCTGCAACTAACAACGCTATAAGAGGGGCTGAGCAAAGCGGTAATATAGCCAAACAATGGTTTGCTAGGAAGGGTGAAAAGATTAGAGGCTGACATGGCGATATGGGAGGCATGGTAAAAAGGTGATAGGTAGCACAACATAGCGATAGAACGAAGCAACTACCAAGCAAAGATAGAAGTGATATCGAGGGTAATGGTCATCTTGCCTGGGATCCCACAAGGAAGAAGAACGAAACCATGAAGTAGACGAACCAACGTAGTCGAACGAATCCTCACAAACGCAACATTACCAGAACTATCAAGTAGAAGCGCAACTGGAAAGAAGCAAACAACATGGTAAACAACCATCATATAAGCATGACATGATGCATAATCAAGTATGATGCATGTCCGGTTTAAATAGGCATGGCATGGCAAAGTGCAGAAACAAAACTACAAATTAAGTGTAGCTCAATATGCAACAAGTTGCATATTGACGAAACACCACATTCAAGTTATTTAGTTCGCTCTTGTTTAGGTACCCAACAATATTAAATGTTTTTAAACATGCCAAGAGGTGAAACATAATAAAACTGCCTATCTAGACAAGTTTAAATGAGGCCGGAACAACTAACAACAATTCCGGAAAATACCCATGTGCATAATTTGAGTTTGGTACTGTTCTGCCCTAAACCATATTTTAATGTTGTTAAACAATAAAACAAAGTGCACCATGTTAATCTATGCATTTTTCCACCCCATTTACATATAAAGTTTATTTAAAACCGAGCTACGGTTATTTAGTTATGAAATAAATCATTTTATCATGGTATTTAAGAAAATTTAAACAAACAACATTTTAAACATTTTAAACATGGATGAAAGTAGCAGATTATGAAACTAGATGCAATTCTAAGCATTTTACATGTTTAATTCATTTTAATCCGATGCACCATTTGTGAGTTATTAAATGCATGATCTAGAGGGACTTTTCTGTAAATCTGTAAACTCCTGGAAAATTAGACAAATTCACAGATGCTGAGAAAAAACCTATGCGGGCCGAATCTGGATCTGGGCGAGGGTTAGAAAAGAGGGGGCATCACCTTAGCGGGCGACGGACCAGGCGAAGAAGCAGGCCGGCGAGGAAGCTAGGCTTGGCGCGGCGCTAGGCCTTGCTGGCGCTGGAAGTGGCCCAAACGTGCGAGGCAGGGAGGCTACAGGCGCGTCGCTCTCTGTTCGACAGAAAACAGAGGAGCAGCGGAGCTGGAGCTCGCGACGGGAAGCAGGGGACGGCGAACTTGGCGCGCGAGGAGGCTCGAAGGCGCGGGGATGGCGGATCCGGCAGCGAGACGACAACCCAGCGAGATCCAAGGCGAGGCAGGGGGGTCGGCGGCCATGGGATTTCCTGCTAGGGAAACGAGAGGGAGATGTGAGAGAGAGAAGCACGGGGAGGAAGGGAGATACGGGGGAGGATAGGAGCGGGACGAGCCCGGCGGCGTGGCTTGGAGCAGATCAGGTGCGGTGATGGAGCTCGAATGACGCGACTTGGGCTCCATGGAGGGCAGTGGCCGATGCTGTTGCCTGAAGAAAGAAAAATGCAGAACAGGATTCAGAGAGGAAACACGGGAGGAAAGCAGAGAGAGACAGCGGGCATGCGGGCAAGGCGACTCATCTGCTTGGTTTCGCCGGCGATGGTTGGCCGGAAGGAGGTGGAGATGAAGGGACACAGGGCCACGGGAGGAGCTTGAACGATTCCCTCGCGAGAAGCTCGAGGGTTGCAGGGACGGAGACGACCGCGGCTTGAGGCGCGTGCGGACGACGGGGACGGGGCCGAGAAGGCGGGATCCGGCGAAGCGGCCAGGTTCGGCAACGACGGGGATGATCGGCTGCTCCAGTTGGCGGTAGCGAGGCGATGGAGTTCGTGCTCCTGGACGACGGGAGGCTCGGGGCGTGAGCAGGGGATGCTGTGCTTCGAGGCAAAGCACTCGATCCATCGAGATGCTCGGGCGGCTGCGCGGAAAACCAGGGATCTGGTCGGAGGCTGCGGTTGGTGGGGATGGATCCCGAGGGGAAGAATGAGAGCGGTGGCGGCGCGGATGGGACTGGGTGGATGGGACGTCTAGGTCTAGGGTTGCCCCAATATTTATATCAGATGAATTTAGGTTAGGGCATCCCTATGATCGTAATCGTACGGTTGAGAAAATATATGTGTAGGAAGTCCAATTAAGAAAACGAATATGTTTTATAGATGTCAGGAGATGATCTGAATGCAACAGTGATGACTGAGCGGTTCGGGTTCGGGGCAGTTTTCGGACGCACGCAAGAGGGGGTCGGTGGTTGTGCAGAGAGGTTGCGTAGGCAGACAAATAAGAGGGGAACGAAACTCGGTTGGTCTGGAACGACCAACGAAGGCAAAGCGGTCCGAGGAGGCAACGAGGACAAGGGGCCTGACAAAATGACAACGGAGGCAAAGAGAGAAAGGGCAACTGCGTACGGTTACGAGTTTTCTTAAAACATGCACATGCAATGTGCATGATGCTATGAGATGAGATGCATGACAAGAACAAAATGCAATACAAAATATAAAAACCCAACCACGAAGGAAATAACAAATCACATAGCCGGAAATGGCAAGAGTTGGAGTTACAATTATGGAAAGATATATCCGGGGTGTTTCAAGAATGGAGATCCGTTTTGAGGCAGGTTTAAAAAGGCCACGTGATGCTACAGATTCAGCCAAGTTAGTATCACAGGCAGCAGTTGCTGTTAGGTGTCATGTACGTATCCTCCCAACATGGATTCAGTACATGAGTGACAAAGACGAAATCCGGTTCAACACCTTCCTCGACCATTTATCTGTAAGTATATGGTTATGTATGGAAACTAGTAATATCGTCTTGCTCTGTCCCATACTTTCTAGGTTGCTGATAATGAGACTCCCATAATTTTCAACAGATGAGGTTCAGGTTGGATATCCAAGATGATGCAACCATACAAGCTTGCACCAATGTTTTCAAGTCTGCTCTGCGATAGTATCGGTATAACCTGAGGAAAACTCACTTTGAAGGCAAGGCTAACAGTGAACTTTCCCAAACATCTCCAGTGGAAAATATATCAGATGAAGACTGGAGGGGCCTTGTTAAACACTGGTTTGATCCGAAGTATCAGGTACATTATATATATGTGATTAGATTACATATTGATGTCCAATTTACGCATGTGCCACACAAATCTATCTTCTTGTAGGTGAACTGTTCAAACAACAAGGCCAACCGTACGAAAGTGAAATTCCAACAGACGACAGGATCTCGTAGCTATATTGCACACTGCGAGGCTCTTGTAATTAGCTGTTGGTTCACTCTTTTCGCTGTACCATATTATCAGATCTATATTGACTTGTTCGAAATGCAGAGGAAAGCCCGCAAGGACCAAAAAGTACCTGAACCAAATGTTGTGGAAATCTTCAAGGACTGTCACACTAGCAAGAAGAAGGGCATGACTACACCAGTCAAAGCCGCTGTTGTAAGTCCTTAATCCTCATGCCTTTTAACTACTACTTACTCTGACTTGTGCCTTGAACTGCATGGTTTGCAGTCAATGTCTATTAGTCTTTTCAATTTTATACACAATTGTCTTAGCGTATCATTGCAACTTACAAGGTTTAAAAGAGAGGAGTGATGTTCCTTTGATCTTGACCCGTAATCTAGTTCCATGCTGGACTTGCCCACACAATGTTACAATTGCCTATTTGTCTGTTCTCAGTTGTTTTGTGATATGAATGATGTCATACTATGCTTACCGTATTATAAACTTCGTCTCTTTATCCTTAGCCCTCAATACAATGTGAAGAAATAGACAATACATTAGCGATGGTACATGGTCATATGTTTGGAACCTGGTTTTATTATGTACTTTGCAATAAAATACAACTAATATTTTACATGGGTTCACCAGAATAAGTTCTGTATATAGACCAAAGCTATTTTGTTTGGTTTTGCTGCCTCCTTAATATCTTTTGTTCTGGTACTACTAATTTAAAACCTCAACTTTTCAGCGAGCTATGGAAAAAATGGTGGAACCGCCACCTTCTGAAGGTGGCGAGGCAACTATAACTGCAATGTCAGCCCTTGCTGCAGTGGGTCAGTAGCTGTCCACTAACAGTGCCAAAAGCACGTTCCTGCGTAATACTGGGTTGGTTTTTAAGGCAATATCATCCAAACTACCTAATGATCAAGATATGCAAGCTCAAAGCAATGTTGTATCTGCGCTCC
The DNA here is from genome assembly GCF_018294505.1 of Triticum aestivum. NCBI lineage: Eukaryota > Viridiplantae > Streptophyta > Magnoliopsida > Poales > Poaceae > Triticum > Triticum aestivum. Next base: position 255,405,972 of record NC_057810.1, read on the forward strand.
AGACACAAGTCCATTCCCTAACAGAGACCCTTTGTGAAACAAGGAGAAACATTGCTCAATGTCGTCAAGATATGCATGGTTTTGAAACCAGACTATCAGACATTTGCTATGTTGTTCAGGAGCCTAGGGGAAATGAAGGCAAGGGTTATGGTGCTCCATCAGACAATACAGCATGAAAACGTAATAGTCGGGTTAAATGAACTGAGCTTCTGAACTTCTGGTGGTGCATTTATCTGCTAGACTATTAAGTTTTATGCCAACCTTCCTTTTGTTATATAGTTGTAATTTGTTTTGGTGCGATAAAAAATTTACTCTTAATGTGCAGCCACCGGCTGAAGAAAACAACAATCCATTTTTGTATAGTGTAGGGTGTTCCCCTATATTTGCACTGGTGGCGATCTTTGATGCCGAGTGGATGTAATATGTGCAATCGCCTTAATAGCCTAGCGTTAGTTTCGGCCTTATTTATTTCCTAGTCTTCTTTTTCCCCGGTTTGCTAGTGGCCGCAACTACCATGGGCCATATACGGGCCGTAGGATCCATGTGTCTCCTACGGGCCGTTGATAAATGGGCCTGTAATCGGTGGGCCTCGGGCCGTCGGATAAATGGGTCTACATGGGCCGTAATCGGGCGTAATTGGTATCGGCCCAGTATGGTAACTATCATGACCGGGTTTTCCGGGTAATAAATTTCTAGAAAAGACCGTCGTGCTCATCAGCCCCAGGATTACTGTTAGCTGATGAGGCTCCAACTTGATACAGAAACTCCAAGCAAAATACAAAATATGTAGTACAAGACCATTCTGGCCTGTGAGTACAACAAATGGTTTCTAGTGGTTGATGGCGGAAGCGGGTTGTGAAACATCAGTGTCTATGGGACTCCATTTCCCACAGGAACAGCTGACCAGGTTAAATCCTATCTTCGCGAGGCTGCTATCTCCATTGAGTGGGTTCCGGAGCTGGCATCACGTCGCTCCTCTCCGTGCAAGAAAAATCTGGCCAAGACAATAGCCAGGGACAAGCCAGTGAGTACTTTGAATGTACTCGCAAACATTATGAACACAGGTATAATATAACAATGATGTGCTGAAAAATATTTTATGCTCATGACGTCAGTCACAAAAGATAAATAAATCTCGGATGCGTGCAAGCAAGTTATTTATAAAATTGCAATAACATGGTAGTATAAAAATTTATGAAACAAATAACAAGTAATGCCACAGTCGGGCGTCTGAGCGACGCCACATAAAGGGCTTTAAAAGAAATGCCACAGTCGGGCGTCTGGGCGACACCACATAAAGGGCTTTAAAAGAAATGCCACAGTCGGGCGTCTGAGCGACGCCACATAAAGGGCTTTAAAAGAAACAATCATAATGAATATCCCTGGAGGTAGAACCATCCCAGAGATACTCGATAATAACAATAATATCATGGGTTAGTCAACAATAATAATAATCATCATAGATATCACAAGTCACGAGTAGTAATTCCATTTTCTGGTTAACAGTTTCACCTCCGAAGACCGACACTAAGACCGACACCTGACCCATCCCAGACTGTAATCCTTAACCATGGACACGGCTATTCGAATAGGTTTATTCTCTACAGAGGGTGTACTCTTTACCCACGAGTAACGGATTTCTTTAGTCCAGCAGGACTAATTCCGTCTACGGTCTTTTTTGTTGAAAACACACCTAACTTGCACACACCAGCTTATCTCACACGTGTCTGGAATCACCCACGACACCTGTTAAGCAAACTCTAAGTGGGGAGGCTACAACCTCGCGTAGCATGGGATCAAATTTATATCGCGCGCTCTAAGGGGTGGCCTCCCCTCTCGGTCCCAACCGGAAACACCCATGCCCCCGGACCAGGTGGCCTGCCTACCAGCTACAACCGGTATCTTCCACCATGGCCTCTCTGTACGGTGTGTGCTGGAAAGAGGTTGACAACTTACTGAACCGTACTCTACTTGCTGTAGAGACGAGTGGTAGTATGAAACAAGTATGGGGGTTACTGGAACAAGACTCGATCTATGGTCGACTCAGGAGGTTCAAGTATTCCCTGCATGATTAGCATGACAAATATATTCTCATCCAACAGAGTCACCTCTCATATCACCTTACCATGCCATACCAGACATAACCGACCCGATGGAGACCGGCGACAAACTCATGCCTACCCAAGGCAGAGGTTTCCCCGGGTTCCTGCCGGTATGCATGCAAGGCACATGAGGGTGATTATCATCACAAGTGAGTCCATTTCCAACAGCATGGAAATCAACAACATGCACCCATGCATATGATCATATCACATGAAATAACAAGTCCTTCGAAATGCGGTGGTGTTTTAAATGTATCAACGATCACACCAAAAATATTATGTCGGGGTTCAGAATGCTTGCCTTCAATGTTGTGGAGGGGTGAGATGCTCTCCAAAACTTTTGAAAGCTTCTACTCTCTCCCCAAAATCCTATTTAAAAAAATATTTGAATTAACACACATTTCAAAAACAGAACCAAAAAGTTGTTTGAAAATTTTTCAAATAAATCTTAAAGTAAACTACACCAAATTTAAGGAAGGTAGGAAAAAGAATCATTTTATTTGGACTTCTATTTAAAAAGTTATAGCCAGTCAAAGATTTGGTCAAAATCTGTTATTTAAAATAAAACAGAAAAGAAAACGATTCAGATAGAAATACGCTTTCGGTGCAAAGGAGGCGTACTCCTGAAGTTTACGCCTTCACTTAACCACGTGGACAGACACGGGGTGTCACTGACAGTGGGCCTGCCTGGTCCACTGGTCAGGTTTGACCAGTCGCCGCGCGTCGTCTCCCTCCTCTGTCCGAGCGGAGCGGGGCTCCGGCGATCGTCGCTGGCGTTTGGCTGCTCCTCGCGGGCCCCCGAGGGTGGGGATGGATCCGTAAGGTTGGGGCGGTCCTCCCGGTAGTCGTTGGGTCGGCGGGGACGGAGTGAGCTGCCGGCGGCGTGCTCCGCGGCGGATTGGCCGGGGCGGTGGCGGCGGCTGCAGTTGCCGGAGATGAGGAAGGAGGCCTCCCCGGGTCGAATGCGGGCTAGGGGAGTGCCATAGGGGTGGTCTGAGGTCGCGTGCGTGCTCAGAGGGGCTCGGGGTGTCCATTTATAGCGCGGCGAGGTTGGTTCCGCGGCGGCCGTGGATAAGCTCTCCGGTGAACCGCCTCTCTGTGGCTAGGGCGACGTGGCGGCGACGAGCGCTAGGGGACGAAGCTGCGGATGAGCACGCACTGCTCACAGGGGCAGGTGGCGAGCCGGGGTGGCTTGAGCGGTGCTGCACGGCGCAGGGCTGTCGGGCGGCAGCGACGGCTAGTGCTTGGCCTTCCGGGCGCGGCGAGGGGCGGCTTGGCGTGTAGCTGAGAGAAGGGGCGCACGTGGCGTGATGCTGCCGTGTGGGCCAAAGCCAGGGGGGCCAGCGTGTCGGCTCGGGCGCGTGGCTGCAATTTGCGCGCTCTGGGCGTGCCCAGTGCACGCACGGGACGTGCTAGACGAAATGTTATGGCATATTAGGGGGCTCCAAATCACAAGAAAGTTAGCAGGGTGGGGTTATAGTTTAAGGCAAAACCATTGGACAAGCTGGTCTGGCCAGGGGATTAAGTCCATAGTGCAAACAAGGACTCATGTCAAAACTGATCATGCCTGAAAGGTGTTTGACAAAATGCCAAGGGCACTTAGGCATTTCTTGGAGTGGCCAAAATCTCCAGATCAGTGTCTCTGTGGATGAAAGAGAGAGTGGTGAGGTTATTTGGCCAAAAGCAGAAACTTGTTAGTGCAAGTTTTACAAAACTTCAATTCTGGACAGGAAATAAATGACATTATTTCATGAACCAAAATTGATCCAAAAGGTGCATGCTCCTGGACTTAAGGGTTTAACATGGGGGACTACAAGTAGGAGAAATAATCAAAGGTTAAAGAGCAAGTAAAAACATGGTTGCTGTACAAACCATCAAGTTGGTCCAGAATGAAGATGAGGTTGATTCACTCAAATTTTTCAAAGAACATAAATAGGTTTTTGCACAAAGTGAAATAATAGGCTCCCACTGACCTCCCCTAATTTTGGTAGAAGTTTTAAAGAAATAATTAAATAGGTTGTAGTGCAAAATGCACTCTGGACCAGAGAAGAAAAATTGAGTGTAGGGCTCAAAATATTTCATGAATGAAATATATTTTAGCATAAAAGTGATTTAAAAACATCACATGACATCTCCAAATTTTTGTGGGAATATTAAGTGAATTTATCAAATGGTTGTAGTTCAAATATGGCCATTTAACCTTGAAAAACCATTTTCAAGAAAAATAAAGATCAAGCAACTTAATTATTTAATTAGTTACAGTGATAAAAGGAAAGTTTTTCTTGAGAGGTTAAACAAGTCCAAAAACCTATTTGACAAGTTTTCTCTCTGGGAAAAACTCATCATAACAGGGAAGGAAATGATTTAAAAAAATCAAAATGGATCTCAAAAAATTCAAAGTTTTAAATCCTGGCAAAATTTTATTCCATTAAAACAAGGCCAAAATTTTGGGGTGTCACAATACTAACCCCCTTAAAAGAAATCTCGCCCTCGAGATTTGCTAAAAGCGGTGTTAAGAAAATAATTTACGCAATGACGATGTGGCTACAGTGAGAGGGCAATAAGTGGTGAAAAACCACAGTGTGAAAAACTGGGGCTGCACGGAAAAGTCTACGGTTCGGGACAAAAACGGGTGATTTCTACGCTGGATATAAATTTAGGATAACTCCTAAATTTAGATATACGCTGGTCGTACCCGAGAGCACAGTGCTCTCTCTGGCCGACAGGTGGACCCGGGTCCACTGTCAGTCTCCTCTCCTTCTCCCTCTGGCCCTTTCTTCTTCCTCTCTCCCGCGCGCTTTCTCCACCGGCGACGCCTAGTGTGTAGGGCATCTAGGCCGTACCGTGGTAGTGCGCGGCGTGCTAGCTGCCGGTGCAGCGTGCACTCACCTCGCGGGCCAGCGCGTTGTCGGCACTGCTCGCGGATTCGACTCCGAACACCGGCGATCGGCGACGAGCGGCGTTGGTGGACTTCGCTCACCGTACACCGAGCTCGAGCTATAAAAATGGCCGGGGTGCCTCTCTCTTCTTCCTCACACCTGGCCTCACTTCTCCTCCTCCTTCTTTCTCCGTTACTGCTTACAGAAGCTCGGTCGAGGCTCTAATGGCGGAGGCGATGCCGGACTGGTTTGTGATCCTGATATGCGGAGGGCTGGCGACGCTGCTGGGGCTCTCTATGCTCCTGTGCGCGATGATCTTCGACGAGTATCGTGATGTTGCGGCTCAGGTGTTGGCTCTCCGCGGTGGTGGTGATCATGAGGAGTAGATGGGGTGTGCTAGGTGCCAACTGTTGTTAGGGGGGTGATTAGCTGGATGTAACACCGTTGCAAAGTTTTGCAAGCAGTGTATGTGTCCGAATGATTATGGTTGTGAGTCTGCTCGTGGTGCTGAGTGAAATTAATTAATCCACATCGTGAGAAAGTGTAGATTTAGCAACTCAGGAAAAAGAAAATCTCACTCCAGGGTTTTGCGAGGGAAAAACAGTTAATTTAAAGGAGCATAAACCACAACAAAAACTACACACATTAGTAGACGCCAAATAATTGACTCGTCGTACAAACTCAGGGTATCACGCATAAGTCACACACATATAAATAAATGCTGCAAAGAACAAATACAGTAGTGACGTCTAAAATGAAAATGGTAACTGGGCGGGGTCCTGATAAAATGTCTCTGGTAAAGGGATACATTCTTCTTCAATCGGAGGCAGTGGATTGACCAGTCGATGTATGCGTCTCTCCGTGTCGGGTCTCAGTGGTCTGCCGATGGCAATCTGAGGATTTAAATCTGCGAGGCTCTGGAGATAATCCATCACTCGCTGGTTTAAATGCTCTTGAGCAATTATGTACTGGATAAGGTTGGCCAGAACTGGGTCTCTCTCAATACGTCCACCGGGAAAAGATGTAACTTCTCCGGGTGCTGCACGGCTCGGAAAGTAATAATATCCTCGTTCGCGGGCATAGGGTACTGCGGATCGAAGACGAGCAATTGCTTCTCTCGCAGCAGCTTCTATGGCCAAGTGTGGGGTTGGCATAGATTTCCCCACGAAGGAAACTTCCGTTGAATCTTGGTTGGGGTCTACAGGAGGAATGTGTACTGCTGCCCAATATTCCGAGGTGGAAGGGGTGATCCTCGATTTGAACAGCTCGTACTGGGGTGGCTGGGTAGAACCCATGGTACTGCGGGTAAAATCCCACAATATTTTGACAAAGCTACCTGGGGTTGCATCTGGGGTTCTCAGATGAATGTTGGGGTTCGGCATGACAGGAAAAAGCGTGAGTGTTGTGCACAAAGTGAGGGTTGCTGGGTAAGGTCACAAGGTGGCCTTTATATAGCAATGGAGCCGGATCGTTTTACCGTGGTGAAAGGTAAAAATTTGCCAGCTTAGCTCCAAAGGTCGGGTCAGTGTCAGAGATACACATATCTCATAAAAAAATGCGTTATTGTGGTTGTCGTCGGGTTGGTTTTGGTAGTTGTGCCCGGAAAAATATGCAGCTATGTGCTGACCAAATATGCAAGGCTACTATTAAAACAGAGGCACAAAGACAGGCTGCGTTAATATACGCGGTCGCATGATTACAAAGCGAGGATACATTGAAACTTGGTGCTACTCATACTGCTTAGTCTACTTCTTTTATGTCTAAACGGGCGTGCCTAGTGGATGTCGAGGCTTCTCCACGTGTCTCTCTGCCGGGATTAGTCGGAGATGGCAGAGGAACTGCAGGGTCGGGGTAGTGAGAATGACCATTGCGGGGATTGTTGGCCACAACCCCGTTGGAGTGTGCTCCCAAAATGCGTCGAAGCACTTCTGGGGTTATCGCAGCACCTTGGCCGATGGCTGGGGCAGATCTCGGGGTCTCGATCGGTTGTCGAAACAGCACGACTGGGTTGTCGGTGTTGGGCTCGTTTTCTTCTCTCGCCGGGGCTCGACGAACCAGCTCTCCACGAGCTGCGATTAGATCAATAGTGATCTGGTCGAACAGTGCCTCTAGTGCACTTACATAGCGCACTAGGTGCAATAATGCGGGGTCCGTCTCGTGATGTCCATTGGCAACTTGGGGTGGCCTACCATACCCTTCTCGTCTGGGGTAGTAGTGGAACGAGCGACAGTTAACTCTGGGCGACAAGTGCCTGAGATGAACTATAGCCTCTCAAGCGGCTAGCTGGATGGCTTGTGGCTCAAAGTAAGTTGTTCTTCCGGTGAACCGGTAGGGACGCTCGGGTGCTAGACTCCTACCGTAAATGTGCACAGTGGCCCAGAATTGGCGGTCTTCACCGCTCATGGGTCCTTGATACACAACATATTCTGGTGGCTCCTCTAATGCGTAGGCCCGACGGGTGAGGTTTGCGAGGATGGTCACAAAACCTCCAAGGTTGGTTGCTGTGGTTTCGTTGTGCACTATAGGTCCAGGCATTGTGGCTCGGTTCGAGGCTGTGCTGTGCTGGTTTGGTGCTAGCGCGCCCTTTTTATAGGAAAAAGGGGACGAAATCTTCCTTCGCACGCTTGTGAGAAAGGACTATTTAGGGGCCGGTCACTGGCGCATGAGTGACAGGTTGGGTTGATAGGTTGGGCACCGACTGCCAAAAGGTGTCGGGGTCACTCTGTGGCTATCCTGCACGAGAAGCTTGGCTGGGGTTTGGTTAAGGTCTGGTGGGTTGGTTTGCCTAAGTTTATTGACCTGGCTAAGATAGGATTAGCCAATGGTCAGCCTGGCTCTGATACCAAGTCTGTCATGACCGGGTTTTCCGGGTAATAAATTTCCAGAAAAGACCGTCGTGCTCATCAGCCCCAGGATTACTGTTAGCTGATGAGGCTCCAACTTGATACAGAAACTCCAAGCAAAATACAAAATATGTAGTACAAGACCATTCTGGCCAATGAGTACAACAAATGGTTTCTAGTGGTTGATGGCGGAAGCGGGTTGTGAAACATCAGTGTCTATGGGACTCCATTTCCCACGGGAACAGCTGACCAGGTTAAATCCTATCTTCGCGAGGCTGCTATCTCCATTGAGTGGGTTCCGGAGCTGGCATCACGTCGCTCCTCTCCGTGCAAGAAAAATCTGGCCAAGACAATAGCCAGGGACAAGCCAGTGAGTACTTTGAATGTACTCGCAAACATTATGAACATAGGTATAATATAACAATGATGTGCTGAAAAATATTTTATGCTCATGACGTCAGTCACAAAAGATAAATAAATCTCGGATGCGTGCAAGCAAGTTATTTATAAAATTGCAATAACATGGTAGTATAAAAATTTATGAAACAAATAACAAGTAATGCCACAGTCGGGCGTCTGAGCGACGCCACATAAAGGGCTTTAAAAGAAATGCCACAGTCGGGCGTCTGGGCGACGCCACATAAAGGGCTTTAAAACAAATGCCACAGTCGGGCATCTGAGCGACGCCACATAAAGGGCTTTAAAAGAAACAATCATAATGAATATCCCTGGAGGTAGAACCATCCCAGAGATACTCGATAATAACAATAATATCATGGGTTAGTCAACAATAATAATAATCATCATAGATATCACAAGTCACGAGTAGTAATTCCATTTTCTGGTTAACAGTTTCACCTCGGAAGACCGACACTACGACCGACACCTGACCCATCCCAGACTGTAATCCTTAACCATGGACACGGCTATTCGGATAGATTTATTCTCTGCAGAGGGTGTACTCTTTACCCACGAGTAACGGATTTCTTTAGTCCAGCAGGACTAATTCCGTCTACGGTCTTTTTGTTGAAAACACACCTAACTTGCACACACCAGCTTATCTCACACGTGTCGTGAATCACCCACGACACCTGTTAAGCAAACTCTAAGTGGGGAGGCTACAACCTCGCGTAGCATGGGATCAAATTTATATCGCGCGCTCTAAGGGGTGGCCTCCCCTCTCGGTCCCAACCGGAAACACCCATGCCCTCGGACCAGGTGGCCTGCCTACCAGCTACAACCGGTATCTTCCACCATGGCCTCTCTGTACGGTGCGTGCTTGAAAGAGGTTGACAACTTACTGAACCGTACTCTACTTGCTGTAGAGACGAGTGGTAGTACGAAATAAGTATGGGGGTTACTGGAACAAGACTCGATCTACGGTCGACTCAGGAGGTTCAAGTATTCCCTGCATGATTAGCATGACAAATATATTCTCATCCAACAGAGTCACCTCTCATATCACCTTACCATGCCATACCAGACATAACCGTTCCGACGGAGACCGGCGACAAACTCATGCCTACCCAAGGCAGAGGTTTCCCCGGGTTCCTGCCGGTATGCATGCAAGGCACATGAGGGTGATTATCATCACAAGTGAGTCCATTTCCAACAGCATGGAAATCAACAACATGCACCCATGCATATGATCATATCACATGAAATAACAAGTCCTTCGAAATGCGGTGGTGTTATAAATGTATCAACGATCACACCAAAAATATTATGCCGGGGTTCAGAATGCTTGCCTTCAATGTTGTGAAGGGGTGAGATGCTCTCCAAAACTTTTGAAAGCTTCTACTCTCTCCCCAAAATCCTATTTAAAAAAATATTTGAATTAACACACATTTCAAAAACAGAAACGAAAAGTTGTTTGAAATTTTTTCAAATAAATCTTAAAATAAACTAGACCAAATTTAAGGAAGGTAGGAAAAAGAATCATTTTATTTGGACTTATATTTAAAAAGTTATAGCCAGTCAAAGATTTGGTCAAAATCTGTTATTTAAAATAAAACAGAAAAGAAAACGATTCAGATTGAAATACGCTTTCGGTGCAGAGGAGGCGTACTCCTGAAGTTTAGGCCTTCACTTAACCACGTGGACAGACACGGGGTGTCACTGACAATGGGCCTGCCTGGTCCACTGGTCAGGTTTGACCAGTCGCCGCGCGTCGTCTCCCTCCTCTGTTCGAGCGGAGCGGGGCTCCGGCGATCGTCGCCGGCGTTTGGCTACTCCTCGCGGGCCCCCGAGGGTGGGGATGGATCCGTAAGGTTGGGGCAGTCCTCCCGGTAGTCGTTGGGTCGACGGGGACGGAGTGAGCTGCCGGCGGCGAGCTCCACGGCGGAGGAAGGTTTCGGTGGCGAAGTGACTTTGTGGCGGCGTTGGCTCCCGATCAAAATCAAGTAGGGGAAAAGGCTCACGGGAGGATGAGGAGGTTCTTGGTGGAGAGAACGGAGAGGGGGAGATACTGGAGGTGCCGGATTGGCGGGGGCGGTGGCGGCGGCTGCAGTTGCCGGAGATGAGGAAGGAGGCCTCCCCGGGTCGAATGCGAGCTAGGGGAGTGCCATAGGGGTGGTCTGAGGTCGCGTGCGTGCTCAGAGGGGCTCGGGGTGTCCATTTATAGTGCGGCGAGGTCGGTTCCGCGGCGGCCGTGGATAAGCTCTCCGGCGAACCGCCTCTCTGTGGCTAGGGCGACGTGGCGGCAACGAGCGCTAGGGGACGAAGCTGCGGATGAGCACGCACTTCTCACAGGGGCAGGTGGCGAGCCGGGGTGGCTTGAGCGGCGCTGCACAGCGCAGGGCTGTCGGGCGGCGGCGGCGGCTAGTGCTTGGCCTGCCGGGCGCGGCGAGGGGCGGCTTGGCGTGTAGCTGAGAGAAGGGGAGCGTGTGGCGTGATGCTGCCGTGTGGGCCAAAGCCAGGGGGGCCAGTGTGTCGGCTCGGGCGCGTGGCTGCAATTTGCGCGCTCTGGGTGTGCCCAGTGCACGCACGGGACGTGCTCAACGAAATGCTATGGCATATTAGGGGGCTCCAAATCACAAGAAAGTTAGCAGGGTGGGGTTATAGTTTAAGGCAAAACCATTGGACAAGCTGGTCTGGCCAGGGGATTAAGTCCATAGTGCAAACAAGGACTCATGTCAAAACTGATCATGCCTGAAAGGTGTTTGACAAAATGCCAAGGGCACTTAGGCATTTCTTGGAGTGGCCAAAATCTCCAGATCAGTGTCTCTGTGGCTGAAAGAGAGAGTGGTGAGGTTATTTGGCCAAAAGCAGAAACTTGTTAGTGCAAGTTTTACAAAACTTCAATTCTGGACAGGAAATAAATGACATTATTTCATGAACCAAAATTGATCCAAAAGGTGCATGCTCCTGGACTTAAGGGTTTAACATGGGGGACTACAAGTAGGAGAAATAATCAAAGGTTAAAGAGCAAGTAAAAACATGGTTGCTGTACAAACCATCAAGTTGGTCCAGAATGAAGATGAGGTTGATTCACTCAAATTTTCAAAGAACATAAATAGGTTTTTGCACAAAGTGAAATAATAGGCTCCCACTGACCTCCCCTAATTTTGGTAGAAGTTTAAAGAAATAATTAAATAGGTTGTAGTGCAAAATGCACTCTGGACTAGAGAAGAAAAATTGAGTGTAGGGCTCAAAATATTTCATGAATGAAATATATTTTAGCATAAAAGTGATTTAAAAACATCACATGACATCTCCAAATTTTTGTGGGAATATTTAGTGAATTTATCAAATGGTTGTAGTTCAAATATGGCCATTTAACCTTGAAAAACCATTTTCAAGAAAAATAAAGATCAAGCAACTTAGTTATTTCATTAGTTACACTGATAAAAGGAAAGTTTTTCTTGAGAGGTTAAACAAGTCCAAAAACCTATTTGACAAGTTTTCTCTCTGGGAAAAACTCATCATAACAGGGAAGGAAATGGTTTAAAAAAATCAAAATGGAGCTCAAAAAATTCAAAGTTTTAAATCCTGGCAAAATTTTATTCCATTAAAACAAGGCCAAAATGTCAGGACCCCGACTCGATGTCACATCGATCTAGCCGGTAACACTTCATATCACTTTGCGGCCTCACGCACGGTATTCCCACGGGTGTCGCCTTACCTTTGCCCGGGACCGTTTGCGCCTTTTGGCTCACGTATATGATAGTGTCGCTAGCATCCATATGATAAAGAGCCCGGGCTGACATGACTAGTCGTAAACCCAAAGTGGCATAGACTTACAGGGACAGGCATCCATGACCCAGCTTTGAACGTGTCGGTCATCAGCAAGTGGGTCCGGGCTGTAGCACTGGGCTAGCAGGACTCCGGTAAACCGGGCTGTAGCGGGCTAACAGGACTCCGGTACTCAAAGCGTGACATTTCCCCGAAGGGACAGACACAGGAACGAAGAAGGACACATGCCGGCCAGCCTAAGTGTTCCAGAGCAGTAGCAAGCTACCATGGCTCAGCGGTAACACTAGGAGACATTTCCCGGTAAGAGAGGCTACTAAAGATAAACAACTAGATAGTCAGATCCCACACATACCAAGCATTTCAATCATACACACAATATGCTCGATATGTGCAAATACAACGAAGCATCACAACATGACTCTATGACACAAGTACTTTATTTAAGGCTCAGGGAGCCATACATATCATACACACAGGTACGGGTCTCACGACCCAACATACAAGTCATACAGTCATACAAGCCAACAGCGGAAGTACTTGTCTGGGTACAGACAACTAGTAAAATAAAAGAGGCTTGGAAGCCTAACTATACTACGTGGTCCATCACAAGCTCAGGGTCACCACCTGGGTCTTTAGCCTACTCGTTGATGTCAACGTCTACATAGAACCCATCAGAAGGGGTTGCAGCGTCTTCTGTAAAAATGTAGATTATAGCAACATGAGTACAAAGGTACTCAGCAAGACTTACATCAGATCCTACATACATGCATAGTATCAAGAAGGGTTGGTGGAGTTATTGCAGCAAGCCAGCTTTGACTCTTGGCTAGACTATCCTACGATACTCCAACTTGAAATAGTTTTGCGCACACGAGTCCACTATTCACCACTTCAATACACTACCGAGGATCCACCTCCGTCTTCCTACGGAAGAGCCATCCTCGGCACTCACACTTATCTTGAGGCTTTTAATAGTTTCCATTTACTTGTCTATGAACTGTATAGGCAACCAAGTAGTCCTTTACCGCGGACGCGGCTATTCGAATAGATCATGTTAACCCTGCAGGGGTGTACTTCTTCATACATGTTTCCACCACTTAGCGTCTGCACACGACATGTGCTCGGCAGACTTCAAGCGAAAGCCGACGTGGGTGTAGACCACGACCTACCTAAACACTTAAGCCTCTAGTCCAGGTTTATCGCCTATTCAGGTTCCATCCGCAGGGAGTCCGGCCGAGGTTTCCCATACGGCCCCGAACGATGTGAACAGGGTTCCCGAGATACCTAACGGGTATTCGGTACACCCGGCCACGTACCTACCGCATCACAGCCCACCCCTACGGTCAGCGCTGTCCACGGCCTCCAGTAGGCTACAAACACCAGAAACTACTTGCAACTCCTGGACAGAGAGCTAGGGTGAATAAGAAGTCGAGCGGGGTCATATTTCAGGGCCCAATGTATGGTAGTAGCTGATTCTTAAATCACACATACAGATCTCAGTGCTTAAGGTCGGCTTCAATGAAACAACCCACCATGTACTCCTACATGGCCTCTCATCGATACCTTTACCAAATCGTGTTCACCACACCACTCTCATTACCGACATAATCATTTCACTCTAGCCCATCACCCAGATGAACCAGACCTGACACGACTCTAAGCATAGCAGGCATAGCAAGGTAGGAACAACACATACATATGGCTCAATCAACTCCTACACATGCTAGTGGGTTTCATCTAGTTACTGTGGCAATGACAGGTCATGCAGAGGAAATGGGTTCAACTACCGTAGCACACAGCAGTTTGAATCGCGTTGTCTTAATGCAGTAAAAGAGAGCAGGAGCGAGAACATGGGATTGTATCGATATGATCAAATGGTTGGTTGCTTGCCTGATGGTTCGTTGCACGGATACGGTTCTTCGTTAGGGTAATCACGGTACTCCTCGGGGACAGATCCTGTCGCAAAGGACATCGATACACAAACATCACCAAACAATATGCAACAATATGATGCATGCATGAAACATGGCAATATGAGTGTGTTGGGCTAATGCAACTAAAACCAGAAGGGTTTGAACAAATTTGAATCAAAGATTCAAATTCCAAATTCAAATATGGCCTTTTAAAGTGCTTTTCCTTGTTCTGATTAAAACATCAATTTAACTTGTTTGATCATGCATGAAAATAGTACAGATGGATAGATTGGATTTTTCTGATCATTTTTCATATATAATTTGTCCAATTTGGAGTTACAGAATAAAAGTTATGAATTTTTGAAGTTTAAATAATATTCTGGAATTTCCTGATTTAATTTAAATCCAGAAATATAATTACTGCGTCAGCATGACGTCAGCATGACGTCAGTGGTCAACTATGGCTGGTTGAAGTCAAACCTGACGTGTGGGGGCCACACGTCAGTGACAGGGGGGTTAAACAGATTTAATTAATCCTAATTACTAATTAGTGGCGCTGGGGCCCACTGTCAGTGTCAGGGGGGGTTGACTAACAATAGTTAGCGCTAACCTAACCACCTGGCCGACAGGGCCCACGCGTCAGTGACCCTGGGGGGTCAAACCCCAGGTCGGTCAAGTCAAACCCCACCGGCGACATGACGCCGGCGAGATCCGAGACGGCGGCGAGAGTGCTTTTTGCCATTCCGGCGACCAAATGGACGGCGGAAGGCATCTACGTGTTGCTGAGGCTGAGCCGCGTCTATTGGTGGTGGTGGTTGGGCTCGGGGTGGCCGGAGTTGACGGCGGCGAGCTCGGCTGCGGTGGCCGGAGTTCGGGTGCGGTCGGGATCAGTGTTGCAGGGGGTTTGGGGGGGCGTTGGTGCGTTCTAACGTGCTCCTGGTGATGTGTGGAGCACGATGGCGAGCTCGGTTGGGCGCTACGGCGACCGTGGCCACGACGGCGACATCGCCGGCGGCGTGGAGCTCTCGGTCGAGGTGGAGCTAGGGCCTAGAGGTCGGGAGAGACCAGGGAAGAAGGGGGAAACGCTCCGGGGGCTCACCGCGGTTGTAGTGGGCGTCGAAGCGGGCTCGGGGACGCGCCGGAGACGACGAATTTGACGGCGACGGTGGTCGGAGTCCGAAGAGGGGAACGGCGACGTGGCGGCGATGCAGGGCTTCCGGGGAGCTGTGGAGCGGTGGGGAGGAAGAAGGAGTCGAGGCGGAGCTTCTGAGCTAATCAGGGGAGCGAGGGGTGGTCGGAGGCGGTGGCTATGGCGAACGGCGGCGACGGTCGTGTTCGGCCGAGCGAGAGAGAGAGCGAGAGAGAGGAAGGAGAGAGCCAGGGAGAGTGAGAGAGAGCAGGGGGGATCGGGACGGGCTGCGGGCGTCGTCCACGCGGCCAGGAGGGCGTCGGCAAGCAGGGGGTGGCCGCGCGGCCGCGCGCGCGCGAGCACGCAGCAGCTTCGGGGCGTGGGGAGGAAGACGACGGGGAGCTACAGTGCTGGGCTGGGTCGGTTGCTGGCTGGGCCGGCCAGCTGGCTGGGCCGCACAGGTAAGTCTTCCCCTTTCTTTTCTGTTTTCTGTTTTTATTTAATATATCTGCAACTTTGTTGAATTAAATAAAATACCTAGGCAATTCCAAAAATCACCAAACTACTCCTGGCTCATAGTTGGATTATTTCCAACATGAAACATTTTAGTTTGGAGATATTTGAGCATTTAAATATTTTATATTATTTTAAATGCCCAAATTCAAATAGTTATGATTTAATTCAAAACCCTAGGATGGCCTAGGAAAATGTGCACCACTTTTGCAGAGGTTCTGAACCAAGACAAAAATGATGGGCATTTTAGAAGGGCATTTCAGGTTCATTGAAAATTTATTTTAGTAAACCCTAGTTGGTTTCAGAGGGGACTGGGGGTTCTGTCATCCCCATTTCAAGTTTCTGATGAAAGAGTAAACATGATGCAACACTCTAATGCATGACTAGCTAGGGTGTGACAACTCACCCCCACTCAAAAGAATCTCGTCCCGAGATTTGGGTTCCTCCGAGAAGAAGGCGGGATACTCGAGTCGAAGATGATCCTCCCTTTCCCAAGTTGCTTCATCCTCGGAATGATGCGACCATTGAACTTTGAGAAACTTGATGTTATGACGTCGCGTGGTACGCTCGGCCTGATCGAGGATACGAATGGGGTACTCTCGATATGTAAGATTATCTTGGAGATCAAGCGTTTCGTGGTCCACTTCACGGATAGGATCCGAGAAGCAACGCCTGAGTTGAGAAACGTGGAAGACATCGTGAACTCTGGAGAGGTGCGGAGGTAGTTCCAATTGGTAGGCAACTTCTCCTCGTTTGGCAAGAATGCGAAAAGGTCCAATGTAACGAGGAGCCAATTTGCCTTTGATACCGAAACGATGGGTTCCCTTCAGAGGGGTGACCCGAAGATAAGCCTTCTCGTCAACCTCGAAAGTCATAGCCTTATGTTTTCGGTCATATTGACTCTTTTGACGGGATTGGGCTGTTTTCAACTTTTCACGAACGATACGAACTTGTTCTTCTGCTTCCTGAATCATATCCGGGCCAAAGAATTGTCTTTCCCCGGTCTCTGACCAGTTAAGGGGTGTTCGACATCGTCGTCCATAGAGAACTTCAAAAGGGGCTTTACCCAAGCTAGATTGATAGCTGTTGTTGTAAGCGAATTCGGCAAATGGAAGGCACTTCTCCCAGTCCATTCCGAACGAGATAACAGAGGCTCGAAGCATGTCTTCTAGAATTTGGTTGACGCGTTCCACTTGACCACTTGACTGAGGGTGGAAAGCGGTGCTAAAGGAGAGACGGGTTCCCATAGCATTTTGGAAACTTTCCCAAAATCGAGAGGTGAAAAGACTTCCTCGATCCGAATTGATTTCCAAAGGAACACCATGGAGAGACACTATTCGGGAGATGTACAAATCTGCCAGCTGACTAGCGGTTATACTCTCACGAACAGGTAAGAAATGAGCTACTTTGGAAAGACGATCGACCACGACGAAGATAGCATTATTCCCTCTCTTGGTCCTGGGAAAACCGGTAATGAAATCCATACCAATTTTATCCCATTTCCATTCAGGAATAGCTAAGGGTTGAAGGGTGCCAGCAGGCCGTTGATGCTCTGCTTTTACACGACGACAGACGTCGCAATTTGCAATATACTGAGCAATTTCTCTCTTCATCCTAGTCCACCAGAACCTCTGGCGTAGGTCCTGATACATCTTAGTACTACCGGGATGAATGGTGAGAGGAGATTCATGAGCCTCCTTAAGGATCAACTGCCGTAGATGCTGGTTCTTGGGAACCACTAGACGGTTCTCAAAGTACACAACACCATGATCATTAGTGGAGAAACAACTAGCACCTCCGCTAGCAATGTTCTCTTTGATTTTAGATATTCCCTTATCTCGCTTTTGGGCAGCGATGATTTGATCCGTAAGAGTAGGTTTTGCTACCAAGGTGGAAAGAAAACCTTGAGGTACAATGTGAAGGTTAAGCTTCCGAAATTCCTCATGGAGAAGCGGTTGACTTTGTTGTAACATCAGGTTGTTACAATAAGATTTACGACTTAGCGCATCAGCCATGACGTTGGCTTTCCCTGGGGTATAGGTTATTCCTAAGTCGAAGTCAGTGATCAATTCAACCCAACGTCTTTGCCTGAGATTCAGATCCGGTTGGGTGAAGATGTACTTCAGACTTTGGTGATCAGTGAATATTTCGCAACGATTACCGAGGAGGTAATGTCGCCAGGTCTTAAGTGCATAGACTACGGCTGCAAGTTCTAGATCATGAGTAGGATAATTCTCCTCATGTGGGTGCAATTGCCGTGAAGCGTAAGCAATTACGTGTCGATCTTGCATGAGAATGCAACCTAGTCCTTGTCGCGAGGCGTCGCAGTAGATAACAAAGTCCTTGGAGAAGTCTGGCGGTACCAGCACGGGAGCAGAGGTCAGGCGTCTTTTCAGTTCCTGAAAGCTGTGCTCACATTGTGGAGTCCATTCGAACTTCTTATCTTTCTTGAGGAGTTCGGTTAGAGGTTTAGCAACTTTGGAGAAGTTCTCGACAAAGCGACGGCAATAGCTCGCTAAGCCTAGAAAACTCCGAACTTGCTTGACCGATTCAGGTGGAGTCCAATCAAGGACGGCTTGAACTCGCTCAGGGTTAACAGCAATACCTTTACCAGATATTACATGACCCAGATAGGTCACTTCTGACAACCAGAATTCACATTTAGAAAATTTGGCATAAAGGCGATGCTCTCGAAGTTTCTTCAACACTAGCCTTAGATGTTCGGCATGTTCTTCCTCGTTCTTGGAGTAGATGAGTATATCATCGAGATAAACTACGACGAATTTATCCAAATACTCCATGAAGATTGAGTTCATTAACCGAGAAAAGTGGCTGGAGCGTTGGTTAAACCGAAGGACATGACGGTGTACTCGTATTGGCCATAACGAGTAACAAAGGCCGTTTTAGGAATGTCCCCGTTTCTGATTTTGATTTGATGGTAGCCCAACCTCAAATCCATCTTGGAGAAGACTGAGGATCCAGCGAGCTGATCATACAGATCGTTGATCCTGGGAAGCGGGTATTTGTTCTTGATTGTGACCAAATTGACAGGTCGGTAATCTACAACCATTCGGTCCGTACCATCCTTCTTCTTAACGAATAGGACGGGGCAAGCCCACGGAGATGAACTAGGGCGGATGAAACCCTTTTTCAAGGATTCATCGAGTTGTTTCTTAAGCTCGGCTAGTTCTAGGGGTGCCATCTTATAAGGTCTTCTAGCAATCGGAACGGTTCCGGGGATGAGGTCTATTACGAACTCAACATCCCTGTCAGGTGGAACACCTGGCAATTCCTCTGGAAAGACATCCGGAAAGTCACGGACTACCGGAACGTCCTCAAGGTCTGGCAAAGGGCTGGCGTTAAGAGAATATAATTGTCGCTTGGCTATTCGGGTCAAGACATTGACTATCTTCCCCGAAGGATGGGTGAGTTGAACAGTCCTAGAGAAGCAATCAATTTTGGCTTGATGAGCTGACATCCAGTCCATACCCAAAATGATATTAATATCTGAAGATTTAAGGGCTATCAAAGATGCAAGGAAAACAAGTCTGTCGACTTGGATTTCATTTCCATAACTTACCCTAGAGGTCTGCCATCTAGACCCAGGGGTAGAGATTTCCATAGTGGATGGCAAGTCACAGAATGCAACGTTATGCAAACGAGCATAATTTTCAGATATAAAAGAATGAGAGGCTCCTGTATCGAAAAGAACAGATGCCGGATGGCAGTTAACAAGAAGCGTACCGAGAACGACGTTGGGGTCCTCTTGAGCTTCTTCGGCAGAGATACAGTTGACATGGCCACGTGAAGCGGTGACCGGTTTAGCATGGAACACTTTCCTGTCGGCTTGCCACGGCCAACAGCTTTAGCAGATTGATTGGGGTTGGTCTGGGGACACTCACGCATATAGTGACCAGATTCCCCACACTTGAAACAAGTCACGGAACTGGTACGTGGAGGAGCATTATTGGTTGGACCCCCATAGGGCTTGGCTGGAGCAGACTGTTGTACGGGCGAGGCGCCTGGAAGGATGGCCTCGGTGTGAACCTGGGTGGCAGGGCGGTGTTGGGTACCCACACGCGGCGCTTCTGAGGACCAGCACCGGATGAGGAACCCATGTCACGTCCATGCTTGCGTGTTGCGTCATAATCAGTCTGACCAGTTTCAGCACTGATGGCTTTGTTGACAAGTTTCGAAAAGATGTGCACTCATGCAGACGGAGGTCGCGGCGAAGCTCAGGACTAAGGCCCTTACGGAACCTTGCTTGCTTCTTGGCGTCAGTAGACACTTCCTCAGTTGCATATCGGGCGAGATTACCAAACTCCCTGCTATAGGCATCCACAGAAAATCGGCCTTGGGTGAAATTGCAAAATTCTTCACGCTTACGGTCCATGAGACCCTCCGGAATGTGATGTTCACGGAAAGCCTCGCTGAACTCAGCCCAAGTAGTGACATGGCCCGCTGGGCGCATAGCTCCATAATTCTCCCACCATAGATTGGCGGGGCCTTCAAGATGATATGCAGCAAAGGTGACCTTGTCAGCCTCCGCTACCAGCGCGGAACGCAGTTTATGAGAGATACTGCGAAGCCAGTCATCAGCGTCGAGAGGCTCGACGGAGTGGTGGAACGTGGGTGGATGCAATTTGATAAAATCGCTGAGTGACACCACGTTAGCCCTCTGATGGTGTGCTGTATTCTGTTCAATACGCTCCAACAAACGGTTTGTCTCCCGCTTGTTTCTCTCAGCTTCCATCATCACCTCGGCTAGTGAAGGAGGATGAGGCAGATTTTCATTCCTGGCTTCACTGCCTTCGGCCTGCTCTTGAGAAGCAGGGTTGGCGCGCGTGTTGACCATCCTAGGTAAACAAGACAATGATTTAGTCAGAATGATAAAATTCCGACATAGGATACATAATGTAAGGAATAACTCGGAATGCAAGATGATCATCCGTATGACATGGTAGATACAGAAACTGCTTCTTTATTCCATCGTCATACACACCATACAAGGTTTAGTACAAGACCAAACAAAGTACTATTACGGTGAAAAGAGGATTACATCTCATCGGAGGCATTCCAAGCTCCTATACATTATTTTTCTACACTCCGGAAAGAGTACAAACTAGGTCATATCCCACGAGTCACGCGGGACGATAGACGACACAGCTAGTGCGAACTAGTGATACTACCACTAACTCAGACCGATCCGTAGTAGTCCTCATAGAAGTCACCTCCATAGCCTGGAAGCTCAACATGTTCATCCGGAAACAGACGATCTCGCGGAGCTTGTGGACCATAGGGGCTAGGATGAGGCCTTGGACCAACAAACGGTGGCCTGCGGGGACCGCGAGGTGGGGTGATGCCTCCTACATCACGCCAAACCATCACGTCTGGCAGAGCAGATCTCACAGGATAGAGATCGCGCATATCTGAATATCCAGCTTGCACCGCCGGTGCGAACCGAGTCAAAGTGGCCCAGTGGTCAGCACGGGTATTGAAGAGCTCTAACCTTAAGGCCCGATTTTCACGGTCCTTATCCTCGAGCATCTCAGCAGTGGTGCGAGTCCGTGAATCCTCCTGAGTGGAGTCAGCATAGATAGCCTGGAGATACCCTTGTGCTCCCGGAAGTGATCCTGGCATATACCGGAAATCAGAGTCCCGAAATAACCCAGATCTGACTCGCATAATGGTCATCATGGAGTAGGCGGCATCCTGCACAGCCATCTCAATAGTAACCCCGAGTCCATAGGAGCAGTGAAGAGGCTCAGTGGATCCAGGATAAGATGGAAATATCCTGACAGTGCAGAGATACTGGCTTTGATTGAAGTCCCGGAATTGCTCTTCGACCGTGTACTCGGGATACCAGCGATATCCAGCCTCAGTCATTACCCTGACCAACTTAGCAGTATGGCCGGGTACATCTAGGCATCGAGTCAGGCGAACCACTTGATTGAGGTCGCGAGTGGCCATCTGAAAGCACAGTTATAATGCAAAGGCATTAGAATTTCTAGCAAAATTTCGGCAGCATAACAGCTGTAAATGCTCAAAAAGGATTTTGAGACATTTGACAAAGGATTTCGTACACACTCAACATCATCATATCAAGTTCTGAAACCATGTCTGGCAACATAATGTGGTAGTAGAACTGAACTAGGCTTGTATCCATCAAACTTATAAGGTACTACTGATTAGTAACTCGTGATCCTGATAGAGAGAACAGATCCTAATTCCTTAACCCCCGGTGGAAGAATGGACTGACTCAGATCAGAATGTCATAAGATATAAGGAGTAAAAAGAGCCTTACGTTCCAACCCACAAACAATTCCCCTACATATAACTAAAGAATTTCTAGACTCAACATCGACCAGTTTGGCTTGGAGAACCTACAGGCAGTCCGGCTCTGATGCCAACGCTGTCAGGACCCCGACTCGATGTCACATCGATCTAGCTGGTAACACCTCATATCACTTTGCGGCCTCACGCACGGTATCCCACGGGTGTCGTCTTACCTTTGCCCGGGACCGTTTGCGCCTTTTGGCTCACGTATATGATAGTGTCGCTAGCATCCATATGATAAAGAGCCCGGGCTGACATGACTAGTCGTAAACCCAAAGTGGCACAGACTTACAGGGACAGGCATCCATGACCCAGCTTCGAACGTGTCGGTCATCAGCAAGTGGGTCCGGGCTGTAGCACTGGGCTAGCAGGACTCCGGTAAACCGGGCTGTAGCGGGCTAACAGGACTCCGGTACTCAAAGCGTGACATTTCCCCGAAGGGACAGACACAGGAACGAAGAAGGACACATGCCGGCCAGCCTAAGTGTTCCAGAGCAGTAGCAAGCTACCATGGCTCAGCGGTAACACTAGGAGACATTTCCCGGTAAGAGAGGCTACTAAAGATAAACAACTAGATAGTCAGATCCCACACATACCAAGCATTTCAATCATACACACAATATGCTCGATATGTGCAAATACAACGAAGCATCACAACATGACTCTATGACACAAGTACTTTATTTAAGGCTCAGGGAGCCATACATATCATACACACAGGTACGGGTCTCACGACCCAACATACAAATCATACAGTCATACAAGCCAACAGCGGAAGTACTTTGTCTGGGTACAGACAACTAGTAAAATAAAAGAGGCTTGGAAGCCTAACTATACTACGTGGTCCATCACAAGCTCAGGGTCACCACCTGGGTCTTTAGCCTACTCGTTGATGTCAACGTCTACATAGAACCCATCAGAAGGGGTTGCAGCGTCTTCTGTAAAAATGTAGATTATAGCAACATGAGTACAAAGGTACTCAGCAAGACTTACATCAGATCCTACATACATGCATAGTATCAAGAAGGGTTGGTGGAGTTATTGCAGCAAGCCAGCTTTGACTCTTGGCTAGACTATCCTACGATACTCCAACTTGAAATAGTTTTGCGCACACGAGTCCACTATTCACCACTTCAATACACTACCGAGGATCCACCTCCGTCTTCCTACGGAAGAGCCATCCTCGGCACTCACACTTATCTTGAGGCTTTTAATAGTTTCCATTTACTTGTCTATGAACTGTATAGGCAACCAAGTAGTCCTTTACCGCGGACGCGGCTATTCGAATAGATCATGTTAACCCTGCAGGGGTGTACTTCTTCATACATGTTTCCACCACTTAGCGTCTGCACACGACATGTGCTCGGCAGACTTCAAGCGAAAGCCGACGTGGGTGTAGACCACGACCTACCTAAACACTTAAGCCTCTAGTCCAGGTTTATCGCCTATTCAGGTTCCATCCGCAGGGAGTCCGGCCGAGGTTTCCCATACGGCCCCGAACGATGTGAACAGGGTTCCCGAGATACCTAACGGGTATTCGGTACACCCGGCCACGTACCTACCGCATCACAGCCCACCCCTACGGTCAGCGCTGTCCACGGCCTCCAGTAGGCTACAAACACCAGAAACTACTTGCAACTCCTGGACAGAGAGCTAGGGTGAATAAGAAGTCGAGCGGGGTCATATTTCAGGGCCCAATGTATGGTAGTAGCTGATTCTTAAATCACACATACAGATCTCAGTGCTTAAGGTCGGCTTCAATGAAACAACCCACCATGTACTCCTACATGGCCTCTCATCGATACCTTTACCAAATCGTGTTCACCACACCACTCTCATTACCGACATAAACATTTCACTCTAGCCCATCACCCAGATGAACCAGACCTGACACGACTCTAAGCATAGCAGGCATAGCAAGGTAGGAACAACACATACATATGGCTCAATCAACTTCTACACATGCTAGTGGGTTTCATCTAGTTACTGTGGCAATGACAGGTCATGCAGAGGAAATGGGTTCATCTACCGTAGCACACAGCAGTTTGAATCGCGTTGTCTTAATGCAGTAAAAGAGAGCAGGAGCGAGAACATGGGATTGTATCGATATGATCAAATGGTTGGTTGCTTGCCTGATGGTTCGTTGCACGGATACGGCTCTTCGCTAGGGTAATCAGGGTACTCTTCGGGGACAGATCCTGTCGCAAAGGACATCGATACACAAACATCACCAAACAATATGCAACAATATGATGCATGCATGAAACATGGCAATATGAGTGTGTTGGGCTAATGCAACTAAAACCAGAAGGGTTTGAACAAATTTGAATCAAAGATTCAAATTCCAAATTCAAATATGGCCTTTTAAAGTGCTTTTCCTTGTTCTGATTAAAACATCAATTTAACTTGTTTGATCATGCATGAAAATAGTACAGATGGAGAGATTGGATTTTTCTGATCATCTTTCATATATAATTTGTCCAATTTGGAATTACAGAATAAAAGTTATGAATTTTTGAAGTTTAAATAATATTCTGGAATTTCCTGATTTAATTTAAATCCAGAAATATAATTACTGCGTCAGCATGACGTCAGCATGACGTCAGTGGTCAACTATGGCTGGTTGAAGTCAAACCTGACGTGTGGGGGCCACACGTCAGTGACAGGGGGGTTAAACAGATTTAAATTAATCCTAATTACTAATTAGTGGCGCTGGGGCCCACTGTCAGTGTCAGGGGGGTTGACTAACAATAGTTAGCGCTAACCTAACCACTTGGCCGACAGGGCCCACGCGTCAGTGACCCTGGGGGGTCAAACCCCAGGTCGGTCAAGTCAAACCCCACTGGCGACATGACGCCGGCGAGATCCGAGACGGCGGCGAGAGTGCTTTTTGCCATTCCGGCGACCAAATGGACGGCGGAAGGCATCTACGTGTTGCTGAGGCTGAGCCGCGTCTATTGGTGGTGGTGGTTGGGCTCGGGGTGGCCGGAGTTGACGGCGGCGAGCTCGGCTGCGGTGGCCGGAGTTCGGGTGCGGTCGGGATCAGTGTTGCAGGGGGTTTGGGGAGGCGTTGGTGCGTTCTACGTGCTCCTGGTGATGTGTGGAGCACGATGGCGAGCTCGGTTGGGCGCTACGGCGACCGTGGCCACGACGGCGACATCGCCGGCGGCGTGGAGCTCTCGGTCGAGGTGGAGCTAGGGCCTAGAGGTCGGGAGAGACCAGGGAAGAAGGGGGAAACGCTCCGGGGGCTCACCGCGGTTGCAGTGGGCGTCGAAGCGGGCTCGGGGACGCGCCGGAGACGACGAATTTGACGGCGACGGTGGTCGGAGTCCGAAGAGGGGAACGGCGACGTGGCGGCGATGCAGGGCTTCCGGGGAGCTGTGGAGCGGTGGGGAGGAAGAAGGAGTCGAGGCGGAGCTTCTGAGCTAATCAGGGGAGCGAGGGGTGGTCGGAGGCGGTGGCTATGGCGAACGGCGGCGACGGTCGTGTTCGGCCGAGCGAGAGAGAGAGCGAGAGAGAGGAAGGAGAGAGCCAGGGAGAGTGAGAGAGAGCAGGGGGGATCGGGACGGGCTGCGGGCGTCGTCCACGCGGCCAGGAGGGCGTCGGCAAGCAGGAGGTGGCCGCGCGGCCGCGCGCACGCGAGCACGCAGCAGCTTCGGGGCGTGGGGAGGAAGACGACGGGGAGCTACAGTGCTGGGCTGGGTCGGTTGCTGGCTGGGCCGGCCAGCTGGCTGGGCCGCACAGGTAAGTCTTCCCCTTTCTTTTCTGTTTTCTGTTTTTATTTAATATATCTGCAACTTTGTTGAATTAAATAAAATACCTAGGCAATTCCAAAAATCACCAAACTACTCCTGGCTCATAGTTGGATTATTTCCAACATGAAACATTTTAGTTTGGAGATATTTGAGCATTTAAATATTTTATATTATTTTAAATGCCCAAATTCAAATAGTTATGATTTAATTCAAAAACCCTAGGATGGCCTAGGAAAATGTGCACCACTTTTGCAGAGGTTCTGAACCAAGACAAAAATGATGGGCATTTTAGAAGGGCATTTCAGGTTCATTGAAAATTTATTTTAGTAAACCCTAGTTGGTTTCAGAGGGGACTGGGGGTTCTGTCATCCCCATTTCAAGTTTCTGCTGAAAGAGTAAACATGATGCAACACTCTAATGCATGACTAGCTAGGGTGTGACACAAAATTTTGGGGTGTCACAGTAACGGGCCGTTAACAAGCTGTAGGAGAGCAAAGGCTTAATTCTGTCACAGGCATAACGAGTCGTTAATGGGCTCGAACATAGGATGGGATGGAAACGGCGCAACGGGTTAACATGCCAGAAACGGGCCGACTCCTGCCATGGGCCAAATTTGGCCCATTAGGCTAACAGGCCAGTAACGGGCCGACTCTTGCCATGGGCCGAATTTGGCCCATTACGGGAACAGGCCAGTAACGGGCTGACTCTTGCCATGGGCCGAATTTGGCCCATTACGGGAACAGGCCAGTAACAGGCCGCAAGTAATCGAGGGCCGAAAAGGAGCCCAAGGAAGTATGGGCCGTCAATAGGACAAAAGCTAACACGAGCTGGAAACGGCCCATGTAAATCACGGGCCGTTAACGGGTATAAAGAAAATTACTGTTCATTATGGGCTAGAGTCACCGTGCGCCTGTAAAGGGCCGAAAGATACGAAGGCCTCATATGGGCCGAAAGACGTCGTGAGCCATACATGGGCCAAAAGTGAAATGGGCTAGTGTTATATTCGACGGCCCACATGACGTTGTTGGGCCGATTTCCTTTAGGGCCTAACGGGCCGAGAGTTAACGGGCCGTAAAATGGGCTATTTGTGAAGAGACCGTTAACAGGCTTTTCCTGGGCCAGCCAGCTAACTTTTGTCCAAGTCAAATGGGTCGTCTTTGTAAGCTAAATGGGCCAGTGGTGGGCCGTGGCACGTGTCGACATATCATAGGCGCCTATCTGACCAACGAACAAGCTGACACGTGTTTCGTCCGGCCAATAAGAATTTTACATGTGGAAATTTCCCATTGGTCGGGGCTATTAACGGGTTACCGGATCCAAAACCCGACCCGATAGCTTAACGACGTTCCGTTATGATGGATGCCACGTGTCGGTCACCCTTGACGAAAGCACTTCTGTGACGCGCGATTTATCGTCATGGAAGTGGACACTTCCGTGATGATAATTTTGGTAATGTCATGGAACACTTCTACGACAGCACAGGTATGCCTATCTTGATTCTGTCATAAAATCGTCATGGATGTACATGCATGAAAAAAAATGAGAGCTACTGTGACAAACATGTATCATGACGGAAGTGTATTTTTTTGTAGTGGAAGGAGGCGAGAGGAGGGCGTTAACCAAGTGTGTGGGTCCCGCGGCCCCACCAGTCAGCGAGATAGGCCCCGATCCCGCCCTCGCTGACGTGGATTAGTGGAAACGTATTCCGCAGAATACATTTTCACTGACCGAAATCGTATTTCCTCAAGTGCGCGTTCTGTTTTTCCTGTTAAGGGCCTGTTTGTGAAGATTTCTTTATAGATAGGTCCCTGGCAGAAAAACATTCATATCTTTTTAACCGTAGCTCCAAATCAGGAGATTCCAAAGCCCACTTCTTTGTTTCGTCGAGCCTGTTCCGCTGAAACCATTTTCACCATGTTTTGACATTCTAAAAATGACAATTATGCCCTTGCACTTATTAAGCCCCCTCCGAGAGAGTACGTTTTCCAGCGATTCGTTCCCCGAGTTTCTCGCACTTTCTCCCGGTGATTTCTCCCCCCCCCCCCAGGCAAGCCACACCCTCCATTTGCATCACTGTAATGCAGTGACATGGTTTAATTTATTTAAACTTGTTTCAAATATTGTTTTAGCTACTTGTGATCTGTGCATGGCATTTTCTCAGAGTATTATTTTGATCTTGTTGATGCCATGCTATTGTTTGGATTACTAGGAGTTATGTTTGTAGTTGATGAGTATCATGTTGCCATTGGAGTATTAGAGGTTGATATTATGATTATTTTCATGATGATATCTATTATTATATTTTGGAGAATTACTTTGGATGTCATGCTGCCTTTCGATTATTAGTGGTTAGTATGATTATTTTCATGATGCTAGTCGATGTTCTGTTGCTTGGAGTATTAATTTCGGAGATGATGTTTACGTGTGGATCTTAGCTGGATAGCTTTGTTATGGTTATTGGAGTATTAGAGTAATTGTTTTCAGATTCATCATGATAGAAATATTATGCTATCTTTGGAGTATTTTGATATGAGGATATTATGCTCAGATTACTTGTTGGGTATTGCTATGACTTGGATTATAGTTTGATAGTTGATATCGGAGTATGAGGTATCACGATTCTATTTTTGGGGATAAATTCCGTCATTAATTTGGTTAGGTGCCACTGAACCGGGCTTTCTCCAGTGCAACCACATTTGCCTTCATCGGAAGGCCCTAATGCGAGCTATTGCCGTGTCTCTCGCCGATGCCTCCAACGAGGGAAGGTTATGGGCGCGCACTACCCTGATCAGGTAGGCGGACATAAGCCTTGTGTGCCCATTGTTGTTGTTATGTGCACATGTCCCCGTTTGGGACGGTATATTGTTTTGGCTACGACGGTGGCCGTTGGTGTCTTTGGTACACAAGGGGACACCCAGGACTATCCCAGTGGGGAGCGAGTCAGAGTGGCCGGGAGAGTGTCATGGCAGTAGATCGGTTTTGTCGGAACACCGTTGGTCCAGCCGAATGGGAGTGCGCGGGCATGGGTTCCATGGTGTGGGTAAATTGCGCTACCTCTGCAGAGTGTGTTTGTTTAAACTATCGATAGCCGCTCCTCGGTCATGGGTATGGGTTCATACTAGGTCACACCGTTCGATCAACACTCACATGACGGAATGACTTATAGGTCATTTATATGTTGATATTTTGAGCAATACCGATTGGAAGGATGTTGATGATGATGTTGGGGACCAAGTGTTGGTCATGGTAGTGATCGCCGGAAAGATCACCGTTTGAGACCAAGTGTTGATCATGGTTATGATCGCTGGAAAGATCACCCTTTGAGACCAAGTGTTGGTCATGGGTGTGATCGCTGGAAAGATCACCATTTGGTTACAAGGTAACCCGATCCAAGACCACGAGGTTGGTCCATTTGTGATCCGTGAATGATCACCGTTTGGTTTTGATCACGAGGTGATTGAGATGGTATATTGCTTGGCCGGTTAGCCAAGAGAGATATGGTTGTGGAGATCTGAGATGGTGATTTATCAGTATTGTAGTAGTTCATATCATGCTTAGTAGTTGCTGTTGTATCATGGTAGCTGTTAATTTAATTAACCTGCTTAATGTTATGTTGTTGTCTTGCCTTGATGTTTTGGTTATTGTGAGCTTGCAAGTACATTCAATATACTGACCTGGCGTGTCATGCCAGATTGCAAGTGATGCCATGATTGCTTGATTGCTTGTCGTGGTTTCCGTTCGTGCGAGCTAGATCGTGTCCCAGCCGGAGTCCCTGTGGAGTGGAGTTCACTATCTTCGTTGTTGTTTCGCTGCTAGAAGATTTCTGCTACTATGAGTTGTTCTGCTGCTAGCATAGAGCAAGTGTAGTATCATAGGCGTAGTGTCACCGTGCTGATATGAACCTTTGTAACATCTGACCTATGTATGTATCCTTTGTAATAAGAGCTGATTTGTTCTATGTCAAGCAGTGTCGTATTCCAGAGACTTCTCCTTGATCTCTGGGCTGGAATATGGGGTGTTCCGGTTTCTTTGAGCCGGGGTGACACATTTTTCCCTGGAAAAAATCATAAGGAAGCTTTCGAAATGAAGCGCTGCCGTCTAGAGGCAGAGCCTTGATGGAACCAGTCTAGGGCTCTGGTGGAGCTGTTCTGCCAGGGAAACATCCCTCCGGGAGGGGGAAATCGTCACCATCGTCATCACCATCCATCCTCTCATCGGGAGGGGGTCAATCTCCATCAACATCTTCACCAGCACCATCTCCTCTCAAACCCTAGTTCATCTCTTGTATCCGATCTTTCTCTCAATACCTCAGATTGGTACCTGTTGGTTGCTAGTAGTGTTGATTACTCCTTGTAGTTGATGCTAGTTGATTTATTTGGTGGAAGATCATATGTTGAGATCTTTATGCATATTAATACCCCTCTGATTATGAACATGAATATGATTTGTGAGTAGTTACGTTTGTTCCTGAGGACATGGGAGAAGTCTTCTTATAAGTAGTCATGTGAATTTGGTATTCATTCGATATTTTGATGAGATATATGTTGTCTTTCCTCGAGTGGTGTTATGTGAATGTCGACTACATGACACTTCACCATTGGTTGGGAGGAAGGCATTGGGAAGTAATAAGGCCTTCTACATTCCAAGGTGCTTAGGAGAGGTGCTTAGAGAAATAAACCAGGCTTTCCTTAAGCACCGGTGCTTATTTGTACAGAATAGACGCTTAACTAAGCGTCTCTCCTATAGAAATAGGCATCGGTGCTTCAGAAAAACTTGGTTTATTTTTCTAAGAACCTCCCTAAGCATCTCCCATTGTACAAGGCCTAAGTAGATTATGGGTTGCTAGAGTGACATAAGCTTAAACCCTAATTTATGTGTTGCTTCGGAAGGGGCTGATTTGGATCCATATGTTTCATGCTATGGTTAGGTTTACCTTAATTCTTCTTTCATAGTTGCAAGAGGGACTAATCATAAGTGGGATGTTGTCCAATGAAGGGTAGTACCCAAGCACCGGTCCACCCACATATCAAATTATCAAAGTACCGAACTTGAATCATACAAACATGATGAAAACTAGCTTGACGATAATTCCCATGTGTCCTCGAGAGCGCTTTCCTTTATATAAGAGTTTGTCCAGGCTTGTCCTTTGCTACAAAAAGGATTGGGCCACCTTGCTGCACCTTGTTTACTTTTGTTACTTGTTACCCGTTACAAATTACCTTATCACAAAACTATCTGTTACTGATAATTTCAGTGCTTGCAGAGAATACCTTACTGAAAACTGCTTGTCATTTCCTTCTGCTCCTTGTTGTGTTCGACGCTGTTACTTATCGAAAGGACTACGATAGATCGCGTATACTTGTGGCTCATCATAGATATACCCATATGTGCTCAAATCATCTGTGAAGGTAAGAAGATAATGATACCCGCCATGATCCTCAACACTCATTGGACCGCATACATCAGTATGTATTATTCCCAGTAAGTCAGTAGCTTGTTCCATTGTTTCGGAGAATGGAGTTTTAGTCATCTTGCCCATGAGGCATGGTTCGTAAGCACCAAGTGATTCCAAAAAGCCCATCAGCATGGAGTTTCTTCATGCGCTTTACACCAATATGACCTAAACGGTAGTGCCACAACTAAGTTGCACTATCATTATCAACTTTGCATCTTTTGGCTTCAATATTATGAGCATGTGTATCACCACGATCGAGATTCAACAAAAATAGACCACTCAACAAGGGTACATGACCATAAAAGATATTACTCATATAAATAGAACAACCATTATTCTCTAATTTAAATAAATAACCATCTCGCATTAAACAAGATCCAGGTATAATGCTCATGCTCAATGCTGGCACCAAATAACAATTATTCAGGTCAAAAACTAATCTCGAAGGTAGATGTAGAGGTAGCGTGCCGACGGTGATCGCATCGACCTTGGAACCATTTACGATGCGCATCATCACCTTGTCCTTAGCCAATCTTCATTTAATCCGTAGCCCCTGTTTCGAGTTGCAAATATGAGCAACATAACCAGTATCAAATACCCAGGCGCTAATACAAGCATTATTAAGGTACACACCAATAACATGTATATCAAATATACCTTCCACTTTGCCATCCTTCCTATCCGCCAAATACTTAGGGTAGTTCTGCTTCCAGTGACCAGTCCCTTTGCGGTAGAAGCACTCAGTTTCAGGCTTAGGTCCAGACTTGGGCTTCTTCCCGGGAGTAGCAACTTGCTTGCTATTCTTATTGAAGTTCCCCTTCTTCCATTTGCCCTTTTTCTTGAAACTAGTGGTCTTGTTAACCATCAACACTTGATGCTCCTTCTTGATTTCTACCTCCGCAGCCTTTAGCATTGTGAAGAGCTTGGGAATCGTTTTCGTCATCCCTTGCATATTATAGTTCATCATGAAGCCTTTATAGCTTGGTGGCAGTGATTGAAGAACTCTGTCAACGACACTATCATCAGGAAGATTAACTCCTAGGTTAGTCACGTGGTTATGGTACCCAGACATTCTGAGTATGTGTTCATTGACAGAACTATTCTCCTCCATTTTGCAGCTATAGAACTTATCGGAAACTTCATATCTCTCAACTCGGGCATTTGCTTGAAATATTAACTTCAACTCTTGGAACATCTCATATGCTCCATGACATTCAAAACGTGTTTGAAGTACCGATTCTAAGTCGTAAACCATGGCACACTGAACTATCGAGTAGTCATCATCTAGCGTCTGCCAGGCATTCACAATGTTTGCAGTTGCTGGCGCAGGTGGTACACCTAGCGGTGCTTCCTGGACGTGATTCTTCTATGCAGCAATGAGGATAATCCTGAAGTTACGGACCCAGTCCGTGTAATTGTTGCCATCATCTTTCAACATAGTTTTCTCTAGGAACGCATTAAAATTCAAGGGAACGTTAGCACGGGCCATTGATCTACAACAACATATACATGCAAAAACTATCAGGACTAAGTTCATGATAAATTAAAGTTCAATTAATCATATTACTTAAGAAATCCCACTTAGATAGACATCCCTCTAGTCATCTAAATGATCACGTGATCCAAATCAACTAAACCATGTCTGATCGTCACGTGAGATGGAGTATTTTTCAATGGTGAACATCTCTATGTTGATCATATCTACTATATGATTCAAGTTTAACCCGAGTATTGTGCACGTGCAAAACTGGCTTGCACCCGTTGTATCTGAATGTAGAGCTTATCACACCCGATCAGCACGTGGTGTCCCGGCACGACGAACTGTTGCAATGATTCATACTCAGCGAGAACACTTATACCTTGAAATTTAGTGAGGGGTCATCTTATAATGCTACCGCCGTATTAAGCAAAATAAGATGCATAAAAGATAAACATCACATGCAACCAAAATATGTGACATGATATGGCCATCTCATCTTGTGCTCATGATATCCATCACCAAAGCATTGTCATGATCTCCATCGTCACCGGCTTGACACCTTGATATCCATCGTAGCATCGGTGTCGTCTCGCCAACTATTGCTACTATGACTATTGCTACTGCTTAGTGATAAAGTAAAGCAATTACATGGCAATTGCATTTCATACAATAAAGCGACAACCATATGGCTCCTGCCAGTTGCCGATAACTTTGTTACAAAACATGATCATCTCATATAACAATTTATATCACATCATATCTTGACCATATCACATCACGGCAAGACCTGCAAAAACAAGTTAGACATCCTCTACTTTGTTGTTGCAAGTTTTACGTGGCTGCTACGGGCTTCTAGCAAGAACCATTCTTACCCACGCATCAAAACCACAATGAGTTTTTGTCAAGTGTGTTGTTTTAACCTTCAATAAGGACCGGTCGTAGTCAAACTCGATTCAACTAAAGTTGGAGAAATAGACACCCGCCAGCCACCTGTGTGCAAAAGCATGTCGGTACAACCAGTCTCATGAATGCGGTCATGTAATGTCGGTCTGGGATGCTTCATCCAACAATACTGCCGAATCAAAGTAAGACGTTGGTGGTAAGCAGTATGACTATTATCGCCCACAACTATATGTGTTCTACTCGTGCATATATTATTTACACATAAACCTAGCTATGATACCACTGTTAGGGAATGTAGTAATTCAAAATTTTCCTACAATGATGTAAGATCTATCTAGGAGATGCATCGCAATGAGACGGGAGAGTGTGTCCACGTACCCTCATAGACCGAAAGTGTAAACATTTAGTAATGCGGTTGATGTAGTCGAACGTCTTCATGATCCAACCAATACAAGTACCGAACGTACGACACCTCCTTGTTCAGCACGCGTTCAACACAATGACGTCCCTCATGCTCTTGATCCAGTTGAGGACGAGGGAGAGTTCCGTCAGCACGATTGCTTGGCGACGGTGATGATGAAGTTACCGGCGCAGGGCTTCGCCTAAGCACTACAACAATATGACCGAGGTGTTAAACTGTGGAGGGGGCACCGCACACGGCTAAGAGATTGTTGATACATCCATTTAGCATCATGTTTTCTTACTGTTATTTATGTTATTTTATTGTATAATAATGCTTTTTGGAGTAATTCTAATGCCTTTTCTCTCATAATATGCAAGGTATGCACCAAGGGGGTGGATTCTGGCAGCTGGAAATCTGGACCTGAAAAAGCTATGTCAAGCTACCTATTCTGCACAACTCCAAATGAGCTGAAACTCCCCGAGGATTTATTATGGAATATTTAAGGAATATTGGAGCAAATAAGTACCAGAGGAGGGCCACCAGGTGGGTACAACCCACCTGGGCGTGCCAGGAGGCCTAGGCGCGCACTGGTGTGTCTTGCCCTCCTCGGCCTACCTCCGGTGCCCATCTTCTGGTATATAAGTCATTTTGACCTAGAAAAAATAAGGGAAGGACATCCGGGATGAAGCACCACCACCTCGAGGCGGAACTTGGGAACGAGCACTTTTGCCCTCCGGTCGAGCGATTCCGCCAGGGGAACTTCCCTCTCGGAGGGGGAAATCATCGTCATCATCATCACCAACACCTCTCCCATCTTGAGGAGGGCTATCTTCATCAACATATTCATAGCGCCAACTCCTCTCAAACCCTAGTTCATCTCTTGTGTTCAATCTTTGTGTAACTATAGATTTGTTGGGGATATGACTATCAGGTATGACCCGCCCAGGAGGGGCTGGGTTATACCTATGGCGGTTCATCAATAAGAAGCCCATGAGGATATTGAAGATGGCGGTTCGTAGGAAAGGGCCCAAGGCCCAAGGGTGACTTAAGGCCCATAGGGATAAACTGCCATATGTGTATGACTTATATTGTAAGGCAAGTAGAGTTAGTCACCGAGCCGGACACGTTGTCTATGAGCCAGCGGGGACTCCGTGAGCCGCTGGGCGTCAACCTGTGTATATAAAGGGACAACTCGGCGGCGTTTCAGGGCGAGAAACAAGAGATCAAAAGCTAGGTCAAGCATATTTGCTCCCTGGTAATCAAGACATAAACAATACCACCTCAAACTGGATTAGGCCTTTACCTTCACCGCAAGGGGCCGAACCAGTATAAACTCTCTGTGTCCTTTGTCTCGTTTAACCCCTTTAAGCTAACCTAGTTGCGATGGCTCCACGACTAAGTCCTCACACTAGGACATCTGCGATGACTATTCCATGACATTTGGCACTCACCGTGGGGCCAGCACACGGTGGTTTCGAGTTCTTAAAGGGCAGCTTCGAAGGGATCAAGGGATACGCTGTGGGCCGGATGACCAAGAGTCATCGTGGAAAGCTCTACATCGACAATGCAGGCTGGAGCTCCGACGTTGGCTCAATTGAGTATGGGTACCGGGTCCCCTTCAACGGAATTCATGTCTTCATTGGCAAGATCGGTGAGCCGGGCCCTGGGCCGGACATCTGCACCGACATCATCGAGACAGCTTAGCATGCAAGACCCGCCCGAGCTCAAACCTCCCTGAAACGTGCCTTCGTGGGATTCATCCATGGGGCGGAATTTGATGAAGGATCTATGTCTGGCGGTGAGATGGCCATCTATTCTGACGGCGAGTCGTCCACGGGTGAGACTACTTCATTGTACCAACTGCAAGATGGCAGCTTGGGGGCTTTTCCGATGGCGATAGTATTCCAGACCCCTATGAGCCGCCGAACCGGGTCGCAATCTTCATGACCAGTACACAGCCTGAGCATAATTCTTCGACTGCGGCAGCAATGGTTTCTGGGTCAGCAACGATGATGGCAACCGGGGCAGGAGGCCCTGTGCAGCCACCGGCTCAGGTTTTGACTGACTTGATGGATAATATGATAGCCTTGTTAACAACAGAGGTTAACCCAGTGGATCAAGTTCAGCATATCACAGAAATTGCAAAACTGCGTAACCAAGTAGCGTAAGCCAAGGAAGACCTGGCTATAGAGAATGCTAGGATGACTGCAGAGCGAGCCGTCTTGGATGCTTAGGCACAACGGATGCAGGCTAATTCCTTCCGGCTCTCGTTGGATCAGAATGCTTCAAATGAAATCATGAGAAGAAGGCACCGCAGTCGTCCGCCGCCGGTTTACGAGGCGAGGAATCTCTTTTGCATGCTTGGAGCAGGGACCAGTAACCAAGTAGAGATGAATCGGGTTTAAGCGACCGGGGCTGGAGCACCGGCTCAACCATGCACAATGGAGCCACCTCGTCTGAATAATACTCCGCCTCAGTATGTGCTGACACCACCAGGTCATTATTCCAACCCTTTGGATAAAATGATCGCTGCGGCAACACGATCGGCGGCTCTCCCAGTTGAAGGCGATTCTCCAGCGGTAGTTGAAACACGGAGGGCTAGAGAGCTTATTCAAACAACATTGGTACAACAGGAGGCATATTCTTACAGTCGAGAGAGGATTCATTGGACCTCTCACCCAAGCCGGAGCTATAGCAGACATATGGACTCACCGACCATTTCAAGTAATGACAAGCACCGTAACCAGCCACGTGGGCATGACCCGACACGTGATGGGGCTCTTCATTTCGTTGATCAGTACAGAGCACGTCGAGAAGCTGAGCAGGCAGCTCAGCGAGCGGTTCATCAGCATCTTCCGGTTTATCCAACAACTTCGATGGAGGCAGGCGTGACCTCTAGAACCACGGGTATACCGTGTTTAGTGTCGGCTCTGCGTAATGAGCGTCTGCCCAAGGATTTCAAAGGACCTCATAAGGTGGCTAACTACACAACCGACTTACCCCCTGAGGCGTGGATTGAGAGTTATGAGATGGCCATGGAACTGCTGGAGGTCAGCGATGCTGCTTGTGCCAAATACTTCGCCATGATGTTGGATGGGATAGCCCGTACTTGGTTAAAAGGGTTGCCTGCCAATTCCATCAGGTCATGGGATGATCTAAAAGCCTGGTTTATCCAGAACTTTAAAGATATGTTCAAACAACCCATGTCAATTGTAGATTTGGATAATTGCGCCCAAGAGGAGGGCGAGTCAACGACCCATTGGGTGCGCCGGGTCGAGTCTATCATACACTCATCTGATAACATCAATGTCGGCTCTACAATTCTAATGTTAGAGAAGAATTGTCGTTTTTTGCCTCTCAAGCAGAAGCTAGGGCGGCTCAAGCACGATTGCAATGACATGGGGCAACTGATGGCGACTCTAATTAAAATGCTGACTCTGATAGTACCAAGGACCACGAGTCTGATGATGAAAAGCCGGGAAAGGGAAAGAAGAGTGGCAACACCAAGGGTCAGCAGCATAACCCGGCGAGTCAGGGGGGCAATGGTAAGTGCAAGGCTAATAGTAACTCAAATTTTGTGGCCAATACCAGTGCACAGAATAATGGTCAGGACAGTAAGGGGAAGCCACCTCCTCGGACAGCTGGATCAGGTCTCAATCTTGAGCAGCTGCTGAATCAGCCCTGCCCGAAGC
Organism: Triticum aestivum; assembly: GCF_018294505.1. Classification (NCBI taxonomy): domain Eukaryota; kingdom Viridiplantae; phylum Streptophyta; class Magnoliopsida; order Poales; family Poaceae; genus Triticum; species Triticum aestivum. The sequence goes on from NC_057810.1 coordinate 255,443,566, forward strand.
ATGGTACGAAGGAAAGGCCGTCCACTCAGCTTTGGAAAGATTATCAAATTATGAGGGAGTTCAAAAATTCTGATTTATTCCAGAACAATCATGGGCCGGGCAGCGGCTCAAGTTCTGGTGGTGGTGGTTTTCATGGGCCGGATTACAGTGGTGGTGGTTCTAGTTCCGGCTTCCAGGGTCACCAAAAGCATCAAGGTAATCAGAGAGGTTACCATCAACAATCCGGGCAGGGAGGTCAGCAGCAACAACAGTCTGGGTATCAAAGTCTTCCAAAGCAGTTGAATAGTGGGCAGTACCATGTCTTCACCACAAGTTTATACAAATAGGATCAGAAGCTCCATAAAAGGGCTGTGACCGCCGTTGAGCCGGCAATTCCCCATTACTTGCGATGGTCTAAGCAACCCATTATGTGGAGTCGAGAGGATCACCCGCCCCGGTTTGATAATCCGGGTCACTTGGCTTTGGTGGTAGCGCCTCAAGTTGCTAGATAAAAATTCACTAAGGTACACATGGATGGGGGTAGCAGCATTAATATCCTTTATTATGATACTTTCCGTCGCATGGGGTTGACTCATAAAAATCTTAAGCCGTCCAATACTGTTTTTCATGGAGTGTTGCCTGGTAAGTCGGCGTATCCTGTAGGCAAGATTGAGCTAGAAGTTGCCTTTGGGGATGAATGTGATTCCAGGGCCGAGAAATTAACCTTTGAAGTGGTCAAGATTAGAAGCCCATACCATGCTCTGTTTGGACGGCTGGCTTATGCCAAGTTCATGGCACGACCTTGTTATGTTTATCTGCAGCTCAAGATGGCGGGTTACAAGGGGACCATGACAGTGCATGGATGTCATAAAATAGCTTTGGAGTGTGAAGAAGATGACACTACTTATGCTAAATCTGTCTGTGCAATAGAGGAATTGAAGTTCTACAAAGACAATGTTGATCCGGCAGATTAGACATCTTTGAAAAATCCAATCACAGAGCATGATCCGGTATTGAAGTTTAAGTCAGCCGATGACAGTAAGCTAGTTGACTTTGTTCCTGGCGATTGATCCAAGCAATTCAGTATCAGTGCTAACATGGATCCTCAATAGGAAAGCGCGCTCATCGAGTTCATCCGTTAGAACCGGGATATCTATGCATGGAAACCTTCTGATATGCCCGGTGTACCGAGGGAACTCACTGAGCACACTCTTAATATTGATCTAAAGTTTAAGCCGGTCAAGCAATTCCTTTGTCGCTTCAATGAGGAGAGGCGTAAGGCCATTGGTGAAGAGGTGGCCCAGCTCTTCGCGGCTAGGTTCATTGTCGAAGTCTTTCATCCTGAGTGGTTGGCTAATCCGGTGCTAGTGCTTAAGAAGAATGGCACTTGGCGTATGTGTGTGGACTACACGGACTTAAACAAAGCCTGTCCGGTTGATCCTTTTGCTCTCCCTCGTATTGATCAAATCATTGATGCTATGGCGGGTTGTGAGCATTTGAGTTTTTTGGATGCTTATTCTGGTTATCATCAGATCAAGATGGCAATTAAAGACCAGGAGACGACAGCTTTTATCACTCCCTTTGGAGCCGTCTGCTATGTGTATATGCCTTTTGGGCTCAAGAGTGCCCAGGCGACTTACCAGCGATGTGTGCAGAATTGTATTCACAGTCAGATTGGGCGCAATGTTCATTCTTATGTGGATGATATTGTGGTGAAATCCAGAGAGCATGACACTTTGATAGACGATTTGAAGGAGACCTTCAATAATCTACGTGTCTACAAATTGATGCTTAACCCGGCCATGTGCATTTTTGGTGTGCCAGCAGGCAAGCTTTTGGGTTTTCTGGTTAACAGAGGCATTGAAGCTAACCCGAAGAAGATCAAAGCCATTACCTCTTTGGCAAAGCCGCAGTGTATCAATGATGTTCAACATCTTGCGGGGCGTATTGCTGCCTTAAGCCAGTTCATAAGCCGGTTGGGTGAGAGGGCAATACCACTGTACCAGATGATGAAGAAAACATATCACTTTGTTTGGAGTGATGCTGCTAATGACGCGTTTGAAGCATTGAAGAAATAGCTAGCTGAACCGCCAATACTTGCTACTCCTATTGATAAGGAGTCGTTGCTATTATATGTGGCTGCTAATTCCCGGGCTATCAGTGTAGCTATTGTGGTGGAACGGAAGGAAGTAGGCAAGGAATATCCGGTTCAACGGCCGGTTTACTATATTAGTGAAGTACTCATTGAGTCCAAACAGAGGTTTCTGCACTGGCAGAAGCTCGTTTATGTGGTATTCATGGCCAGTCGGAAGCTTAAGCAATATTTTCTGGGTCATCCCATCACTATGGTTAGTTCTGCTCCTTTAGGAGATATTATTCAAAACAGAGAAGCCACTGGTCGGGTAGCAAAGTGGGCCATTGAGCTTGGACCTCATGGTTTGATGTATATGCCTTACATGGCCATCAAGTCTCAAGCGCTTGTGGGTTTCATCAATGACTGGACAGAGCTGCATACGCCTGAAGAGAAGCCAGATAACACATACTGGACTATTCACTTTGATGGGTCTAGGAAATTGGAGGGCTCGGGGGCTGGAGTGGTCTTAGCTTCCTCTCGAGGTGACAAGTTCTGTTATGTTTTAAGGTTGATGTTTCCCTGTACTAACAATGCAGCTGAGTATGGAGCTCTACTCCATGGCCTTCAGATGGCTAAGGAGATGAATTTAAGCCGGGTACGATGTTTTGGTGACTCAGACTTGGTTGCTCAACAAGTTTCAGGAAAATGGGATTCTAAGGATCCACTCATGGCGGCTTATCGCCGCAAGGTTGATGCTATTGCTGGGCACTTCAAGGGCTATCAAGTGGAACACATTGATCAGAGGAAAAATGAGGCGGTTGATGCCTTAAGCCGGTTGGGGTCCCAATGTAAGCCGGTGCCACCTAACACTTTCTTGGATATTCTACATAACCCTTCTGTCAAGTTGCCTACATAGGAAGATCTGGCTATTCCTAACCCGGAACCAGAATTGGTGGCGGCTCTTCATGGTATCCCTGATTGGACAGTTCCATGTTTGGCTTATATGACCCGGGTACCTGAGGATGAAACTTTGGCCAAACAGATAACCCGACAGTGTATGTCAATGGCAATTGCTACGGACAGTTACACCATCATAGTGTCACTGAGGCGTTTCAACGTTGTGTTTCTCCTGAAGGTCGTGAAATTCTTCGCGAGATTCATGAAGGAGATTGTGGTCATCATGCGGGCTCCAAATTTCTCATGGCTAAAGCTTTTCATCATGGATTTTATTGGCTGACGGCTCATGCTGATGCAGAGAATTTGGTCAGTAAATGTGATGGTTGTCAGAAATTTTCACGGCGAGCTCACATGCCAGCTTAAGAATTGAGGATGATTCCAATTACTTGGCCATTTGCAGTTTGGGGGCTTGATATGGTTGGGCCTTTTAGAAGGTTCAAGGATAAAAATACCCACCTTTTGGTGGCGGTTGACAAATTCACAAATTGGGTCGAAGCAGAGCCGGTCAGTAAGTGTGACGCGGCAACGGCGGTTCAATTCATCAAAAAGGTGATTTTTCGGTTTGGTTTTCCCCACAGAATTATAACTGATAATGGCACTAATCTGTCCAAGGGTGCTATGAAAGAGTTTTGTCAACATGAGCATATTCGACTTGATGTGTCCTCAGTAGGTCACCCCCAATCCAATGGTCAAGCTGAAAGAGCCAATCAAGAAATTTTGAGAGGCATCAAGCCCCGGCTTATGGTTCCTTTGCAGAGGACGTCAGGTTGTTGGGTGGAGGAGTTACCTTTAGTGCTATGGAGTATCAATACTACTCCCAACAGATCTACGGGTTACACACCTTTCTTCATGGTTTACGGAGCAGTGGTGGTTCTCCCTAGTGACATCCGTCATGACTCGCCCTGCGTGGTGGCTTATGTTGAAGCTAATAGTGAAAAAGCACGTCAAGATGCACTTGACCTGTTAGATGAGGAGTGTGACCTTGTGGTGGTTTGCTCAGCGATTTACAAGCAAGATCTACACCGTTATCACAGCCGCCGGGTTAAGACCAGAATCTTTCAAGAAGGTGACTTGGTGCTCTGGCTTATCCAGGATCAGACTAATATGCACAAGCTATACCCACCTTGGGAAGGACCTTTTGTGGTCAGCAAGAATTTGATCAATGGGTCATACTACCTCATCGATGTTCGAAACCACAAGGACTCACGTCAGTCGGAGGAGGAGACCCGCCGGCCATGGAATATCACTCATCTTCGGCATTACTACACTTGAGCCACCGGCTCTTATTATGTACATATTTTTGACAATGTATATATTATGATGTTGATAATAAAGCCAGCATCCCTGATAAAGCAAGGCCTCCGTCGTTTCACCTCCAAAAAGAATGAGTGTTTTTTCATCATAATTTCAATTGTCACTTGAGGGCTTCCTGCTCGTATTCGAAGCATAGCTGGAAATATCCCTCTTGATCGGCGCAATGCCAAACCTTATGGTCACTTGGGGGCTTCCTGCTCGTATTCGAAGCATAGCTGTAAATATCCCTCTTGATCGGTGCAATGCCAAACCTTATGGTCACTTGGGGGATTCCTGCTCGTATTCGAAGCATAGCTGTAAATATCCCTATTGATCGGCGCAATGCCAAACCTTATGGTCACTTGGGGGATTCCTGCTTGTATTCGAAGCATTGTTGTAAATATCCCTCTTGATCGGGGCAATGCCAAACTTTATGGTCACTTGGGGGCTTCCTGCTCATATTCGAAGCATAGTTGTGAATATCCCTCTTGATTGACTTAATGCCACAAACAACTTGGGGGCTTCCTACTCGTATTCAAAGCATAGCTGAAATAACCCTTTTGGTCCGGCTCATACGCTGTGACCACAAACCACTTGGGGGCTTCCTACTCATATTTGAAGCATAACTGAAATAACCCTTTTGGTCTGACTCATACGCCATGATTACAAAGCACGTGGGGGCTTCCTGTTCAAACATAGGTGTATTCACAAAAGAGAACATAGCGTTGCTACCCTTGTGAGCTGGCTTTGGACGTTAAGTCGCCAGTGTATAATGATTTATGTGCTTAGAGCACTGTGCTCTAAGCTTTGGGATATTACCCCTTGCTGCATATGGCGTGATAAGTCGGCGGTATAAATCAATTGAACAGGGTGTTCTACTCTCACTCTTTGGGTTGTAACCCTTACTGCATTGGTATCATAAGCAGGCAGTACGATTCAATATCATAGGTATGATATTTTTTATTATACATTAATATGTTTAAACCGGCCCTGGTCATGAGCTATTTTAGTCACCAGTGGTTTTATATGGGGTATTATGACCTGCCCTGCGGTAAACCGCCAGGGCTCTTGTGATCTACTTGTGTGCAGGATAAGATTAAATCTCATCTGCATAAATCAATGTCATCATAAGGATATAATGATAGATTCCAAGTGGCGGATCAAACAGTGTTGGGAAAAACACAAATGTGCACGATGGCACAATAGAGCAAAGTTTTTCCTAGCCTATTAGATGGCTCAAGGACCCAAAATAATTAACTGTTTTTAGAAGATCAAATATATGAACCGCCTAGTGGATCAATCTTCTTGGCCCTGATGGCTTGAAGCTTCTGGATCATCCTTCTCCGCTTCTTCGTCCTCCTCTGCTGCCTGGAAGTTTGGTGATGACCAATCAATGCCACACAAGGCTTGGAATTCAGCTTCATTATCTATAAGCTTAGACGGGTCAACTTCAGGAGCAAAAATGTGCTTACGGATTGGGGGAATTAGATCCATCACTTTATAAGCCAGCGTAGGCAGCTTCTGATTTTCCATGCCATAAGTCGGTTGATATCTTGAAAGATCCATTTCATTGGCAATCAAGCTGGCCAGGGGACGTATCTCCTTCACGCAGGCGGCGAAGTCTTTCTTCTCAAAGGGGGTTCCATCTTCTTTTTAGCTAGGATACCCGGTATCCATGTCGGCCGGGTCTAGCTCTGCTAGCCATGCCTTGGCCCGGCTTAAAGAGGTCATAGCACCGGCTCTTGCAGATGACCGCTTCATCTTGCTAATCCTCTCAGGAAGAACAGAAAGCTTTTTCAAGACATCACTCAAGAGAGTAGGTGCTTGATTAGTCGGAGAAATTGTGGCCAGTGCGCGCTGAGTTCCAGTATATAATTGTTCAACAAGTGTATAAACAGCCTTCGGCTTCACAAGCATCTCTTGGCTAAGATTATTGCTCCTGGGACCTAAATAATAAACATGGACTGGTTAGAGGTGGCTTATACAATCAAGGAAGAGGTGCAAATTTGATACTAGTAAGGCGACTTACCAAAGACAACAGAAACCATCTGGGACACATGGAGTTTTAAGCCGGTAAGCTCGATCGTCACCTCATGAAGAGTCTCCTCCTCCTTCTCAGCCTGTTGTATCAAGGCAGTTTTTTCTTCAGCCCAAACATTTCTTTCAACCTCAAAGCAGGTCTTCAGTTTTTCAGTTTCAGCCACGCTAAATTGCAATTTGAGTCTGCTTTCCAGTTCTTAGATTCTTGGTGTTCCAACCGAGCTTTCATGTCAGTTAATTGTGATTGAAGTTGAGTTGTGGTGTCCCGTACATACACCGGTTCAAAATCATGTTCAGATTTGGATTACAGAAATGAAGTACCAAGCCTTTTGCAAGCAACAACACTTGGAACTTGGGGGCTAATGCCTGCCGAAAAAATTATTCATACAATGGCTTATGTGAATAAGTCCCAAGCACTTTACAAGCAAGAGTACTTGGCACTTGGTGGCTAATGCATATTGCTTGTCTTTTTACTACGTTACGATGACCCGTTTGTGCCGCAAGCAATCACATCCGGCTCATGGGGGCTACACAAGTAAGCTCTGATTTATAAACAATGATGCAAAGGACCGGCTCATTCATGCTGATTAAACTGGCCCTTGGGGGCTACAGATTCAGTGTTAATCATTACAAATCTGCTTTAACCCGGATGGGGTAAGCTGGATTTGAAAGGGTTCTATCAAAGGGTATTATTTATACTCATGGTTATTCTAAGTCTACAACATATTCAGTTCCATCATACACAATAGGCTTGGAGGCAATCAGGATATGCATAACTCAGTAAAGGAGTTCATACCTCATATTTTTGATGCATCTACTTCACCATGTCAACTTCAAGATCTTGGCTGGTGTGCACTTGATTGAGATAGCCAGAGAATACTTCACTAACACTCAATTGAGAGAAGTTGGCAACATCAAATCACACTTTTCGCCTCTCAATATGTTCTTCTTTGGCGGAGTGCTTGGCCAATACAGTAGGCCTTCCCGACTCTCTAAAGCCGATGCTGGTAATCATCACGTCATCATCATGTGTCTCAGCTGGTTTAATTGGGCTTGATGATTCAGTGTTCAAAGGATCGTTGTTTGCCTGGCCAATGGACGGATCAGAAATTTCTGGTGGAACGACAAGACCAGGTTCTTCTAGTTGTGGGACGGAGGTGTCGGACGCTAGAATCTGTTGCTCCAGTTCAACAACTTTGGGGTCTTCAGCCGGCTTAGTCACCCTTGCCTTCTTACTAGGCTTAGCCTTTCCACTACATGGGTCATGAGAGGTCAGTGTAAATATAAAGGAACATAAGAAGCAAATAATAAGTAAATTTTATTACCCAGGAGAATTTTTGAAAGCCGGCAGATGGGACTGTGATGAGTCACCGGAAGAGGAGCGAGAGGTCTCCTGATAATTTGAATCAGAAGAGTTAATTGGTCAGCGGATGAGACCCGCCAGAGGATAAAAAGAGTTTAAATCGTGGATGACCTCGTTTCAACAATTCCTTGGAGTGTTCGGTAAGCCGGAGGAAAATTCTTCACCTCCGCTATTCCGAGTCTGTCACCGGCTCTCGTGCTGTTGTTGCTTCAAACAAAGTGAGGATCTAGATGATCTAAGGGATGTGCAAATCTTACTTTCTGGATTACTCTCGAATTTTCTGTCTTGGCAAAGGCCCGGAGTCGGAGAAAATGATAGTTACCTCTTCATCGCCAGCTTGACTGGCCCCCGTGTCATCTTGATGATAATCAATGTTAATAAGATAGTTGAAAAAGGAGCCAAGAGAATCAAGAGCTACCTCCGACTTAGAGTTGTCGTTCAGTTCAAACAACTCGGAAGTATTAGATTTCTTCTTATTCTTCTTGGCGGCTTTCTTGGCAGCCCTGGCCTTTTTGGTAGCTTCGTGGTCGTATTTCTTTTTCCAAAAATCATCTTTGGCTTGTGGAAGTCATCAAAGTTGAGTTAATAGAACATTGGAGTGCTGAAGATAAAGTAAGTAATTTAAAGACTTACCTCTTGTGGCGGGTTAAGTGTGCAGAAAGGGTTCAGACCCACTTTGTTGCAGTCTTCTGAATCTTCATCCAGAAGGGACATTGTCATTTCATTGATGGCGTCATCAGTTAAATGCACGGAGCTGTGGCGCAGTGGATCCTTTTTACCACCCGTGTAAGTACACATTAAGCCGGATTGGCGGCTCAAGTGTATGATCCGCCAGGCAACCCAGCATTGAACCAAGTCAACGCCAGTTAAACCGTTTCCCGACAGAGCCTTGACCTTTGCAATGGTGGGGGCAAGCTTTTTAGTTCAGCACTGGTAAGCTTCTCAGGAAGATGATGTTTTGAGTCAAGACACTGGGCACGATAGCCTGGCAGCGGATTCTTGTCAGCCGGAGAGGTATCTTTGCAGTAAAACCATGTCTGGTTCCAATCTTTGGGGTGACTCGGCAAGCGGGCATAGGAGAACACATCATCTCTTCTTTGTTCAATCAAGATCCAGCCAAGTTCCAAGCCGGGTCCATTCGTGAACTCATTTTGGTGGTTCAAATAGAAGTATTACCTAAACAATTCAACGTTGGGCTCCTCTTTAAGGTATACTTCGCAGAAAACTTGAAAATTGCAGATGTTTGACACAGAATTGGGTCCAATGTCTTGAGGATGAAGCTCAAAGAAGTGCAGCACGTGTCAGAAAAATTAAGAACCAGGCGGTGAGAAGCCTCGATTCATGTGGTCAGTAAAAACAATGACCTCATCATCCTTTGGCTGAGGTCTTTCTTCTTCTGGATTGGGGGCGCGATAATGCATGACAGTCTTTTCTGGTAAATAGGCGGTTTTCGCAAAGTCTTTAAGTGTGTCTTCAGTGATAATGGAGGGAACCCAATTACATGAAGTGGCTGTCTTTGGCGGCATATTGAAGAAAGAAGCCTAAAAGAAAGAACAATTTTGCCAGTTTAAGTTGATTCATTAAGCCAGAGGTAAAACACTACAATACATATTCACAATGGCGGTTTAAAAGGGGCCTAATGCCATATGATTGGCTATAACTTGTAATGTAAGCCGCATGACAATAATGACATATGACTAGCTATAACTGGAGATGTAATCCGCCATGACAATACTGATAGTTAAGATCTATCAAGAAGGAAACTTCGCTAAGTGTTGGACAAACAGATTTCACAGACTGAAGCTATAATTTGGGATCTGTTGCAGTTCAGAAAATGCAGTAAATTCTAAACCTAAAGCAGTAGCAGGAGAGTTCGTGTGCTCTGATGAGATCTTCCATGAAGGAAAAAGTATGTTGATATTAGAAACAAAGTCTAAACTGCTACCACACGAGTTCTATACTATATTCAGATCAAAAGCTACAAGGGTTGAAGAAGAAAGCAAGAACAGCAAAGAACAACAAAGAACAGGGCTAACCCTAATGCAGATCTAACGCATAGGAGATGAACACTTACAGATGGAGGTGGACTGCGGTGGAGCGCCGGTGTTTTCTGGACAAGTCAGGTTGATGTAGCAGCATGAGTTGGTGCAGCGTTCAGAGGACAGCGGCAGCGAGGCTCGAGGCGGCAGCGGATTCGCGAGAGGAAAAATAAGATGAGAAGGCAAAGGGGGGAAATGAAAGGAGGGTGTTTGACCCTATTTATAAGGAGAAAGGTAACAGGTGGGCGCGAAAAATGAGGAGGCCAAAGAATGATTATCTAGCCACTCAGACGCCTCGATTTTCGGGATGGTTATTAAAGATAAGGATCAGTTAAGATATATTGGATATTGTGTAAAATTCATGACCGGTGACGTCATGGTGGGTTACCACGATCGCAGGAGATGACGTCATGGCGGGTTATGAGGTCTCGCACAAATGAAGAAGGGGGGATTTTTTCTAAGTGTTGAAGATTGACATGAACAAGTTCAAATCAATCTGGGGCCTAATGTTGGGGATATGACTATTAGGTATGACCCGCCCAGGAGGGGCTGGGTTATACCTATGGCGGTTCATCAATATAAAGCCCATGAGGATATTGAAGATGGCGGTTCATAGGCAAGAGCCCAAGGCACAAGGGCGACTTAAGGCCCATATGGGTAAACCGCCATATGTGTATGACTTATATTGTAAGGCAAGTATAGTTAGTCACCGAGCCGGACACGTTGTCTATGAGCCGGCGGGGACTCCATGAGCCGCTGGGAGTCAATCTGTGTATATAAAGGGACGACCCAGCGGCGTTTCATGGCGAGAAACAAGAGATCAAAATCTAGGTCAAACGTATTCGCTCCCTGGTAATCGAGACATAAGCAATACCACCTCAAACTGGATTAGGCCTTCACCTTCACCGCAGGGGGCCGAACCAATATAAACTCTCTGTGTCCTTTGTCCCGTTTAACCCCTTAAAGATAACCTAGTTGCGATGGCTCCATGACTAAGTCCTCACACTAGGACATCTGCCGTGACTATTCCACGACAAGATTGGTGCTCGTGGGTGACTAGTAGTGTTGATTACATCTTGTAGTTGATTACTATACGGTTTATTAGGTGGAAGATTATATGTTCAGATACATTATGCTATTCAATACCCCTCTGATCTTGAGCATGTTTATCATTTGTGAGTACTTACTTTCGTTCTTGAGGTCACGGGAGAAATCATGTTGCAACTCATCATGTGAACTTGATATATGTTTGATATTTTCATGGTATTGTTGGGGAACGCAGTAATTTCAAAAAAAATCCTATGATCACGCAAGATCTATCTAGGAGATGCATAGCAACGAGAGGGAAGAGTGTGTCCATGTACCCTCGTAGACCAAAAGCAGAAGTGTTTCAATAATGCGGTTGATGTAGTTGAACGTCTTCGCGATCCAACCGATCCAAGTACCGAGTGTACGGCACCTCCGTGTTCAGCACACATTCAGCTCGATGACGTCCTCGTGCTCTTGATCCAGTTGAGGATGAGGGTGAGTTCCGTCAGCACGACGACGTGGTGACGGTTATGATGATGCTACCGGCACAGGGCTTTGCGTCAGCTCTACGATGGTATGATCGAGGTGTGTAACTGTGGAGGGGGCACCGCACACGGTTAAGAGAAACTTATGTGCCTTTGGGGTGCCTATCGGTGTCAAAACCAGCGGATCTCGGGTAGGGTGTCCCGAACTGTGCGTCTAAGGAAAATGGTAACAAGAGGAGGGGGACACGATGTTTACCTAGGTTCGGGCCCTCTCTATGGAGGTAGTACCCTACTTCCTGCTTGATTAATCTTGATGTTATGAGTATTACAAGAGTTGATCTACCACGAGATCACAGAGGCTAAGCCCTAGAAGCTAGCCTATGATTATGATTGTTGTTGTCCTACGGACTAAACCCTCCAGTTTATATAGACACCGGAGAGGGCTAGGGTTACATAGAGTCGGTTAGAGAGAAGGGAATCTACATATCCGAATTGCCAAGATTGCCTTCCATGCAAAGGAGAGTCCCACCCGGACACGGGACAAAGTCTTCAATCTTGTATCTTCATAGTCCAACAATCCGACATAAGCATATAGTCTGGCTGTCTGAGGACCCCCTAATCCAGGACTCGCTCAGTAGCCCCTGAACCAGGCTTCAATGACGATGAGTCCGGCGCGCAAATTGTCTTCGGCATTGCAAGGCGGGTTCCTTCTCCAAATACTCCAAAGTAGAACTTGAACACAAGAATCATGTCCGGCTCTGCAAAAAAAATTCCACATACCACCGCAGAGAGCATAATATTCCATGAGTCTAATCTGCTGACAACTTTTCCATAGCGTGACATCACACCGTGGCCCAGTCATTATTCCAACTGTTTTCTCAACCTGCTACTGCATGTCTTGCGAGACGGTTTTATTGGCATGTCTTGTTGAAGCAGAGATCGTGTCCCCTTATCACGAGATTCTCATCAATACAGGTGTGGGTAACCCAACCGTGCCATTAGCACGGCGCTTGGGGAATAAGAGAGTTTCAAGGACAAGTGGGAGGCACATGACTGCCGCCTTTATAAAGAGATAAGGATTCCCTTTTTCACCCACGCCTTCTCCTTGCTCTGCTCATCCATTCTCGAGCTCCAACGCCAAAGCCTTCACCTTCTCCGCAAAAACATCCCCGAACATGTCTGGAGCGGGAGGCAAGTGGATGGCCTCCTCCGCCATGAAGGAGGACATCAAGAAGCTTCGGGAGGCCGGATACTTGTCCACAGACATCGCGCATTGGCTTCCGGCTGAAGGGAAGACCTTTCCTACCCCAAAACCCTAGGAAAGGATAGTATTCCTCTCTCAATTCGTCCGTGGGCTGGGATGCCCCTCCACCCATTCGTTCGCGGACTAATGTTCTACTATGGGTTGGACTTCCATAATTTGGCCCCCAACTTCTCCCTCGACATCTCGGCGTTTATCGTCGTGTGCGAGGCCTTCCTCGATATCATGCCCCACTTCGGCCTATGGCTGAAGACCTTCAACGTGAAGCCAAAGGTGGTGGGCGGCCAACAAGCAGAGTGCGGAGGCGCCATGGTGGGCAAGATGCCCAATGACACCTGGCCCGAAGGCTCCTTTGTGAAGACTGTGAAGGGGTGGCAATCGAGGTGGTTCTACATCACCGAGCCGCACGACGCCAACAGGTCGGCGACCCTAGAATTTCGATCTGGCGTCCCCATGCGGCTCACCTCCTGGAAAGAGAAAGGCTTAGCCTCGGGCTTAGCAGAAGAACCGACCGGACTTCAGACCTGCGTCCAAAATATGATGAGCAAGCAAATCAAGATCGTCAATGTGGTCCAGGTTATGCTCCTCCGCCGGATTCTTCCGTGTCAGAGACAGGTTTGCAATCTGTGGGAGTTTGACCCGGCCGAACACTATACGCTGCGTGAGCTCTTCGGCCCGACGCAAGAAGACGGCTGGAAGGTGCTTTTCAAGGAAAACGAGGTACCACCACCCATAACCGAAGATTGCGAACTCAGCGCGAAACACCGAGCCAATCCGGTAAGTTTTCATGTTTTGCAAGATATGCCTTTTACCAGCACATCCGCGGGAGGAATCTAAGCCTCCATGCCGATTTTACAGGCCTAGGTAGCGATAGAGGAGCAGATTGACTGTCCGGCTCCGCTACCCGAAGATCCAGAATTGCCTCTTCTAACGAAGATGTTGTTTCCGGCACCCTATGAGGTGCCGGAGAAGAAGACCAGGAAGACAGCCGCGCGGACCAGAGAAGGTCTCCGGCGCAAGGTTGCATCGGACATGACGTCCGAAGACACCGAGACGCACTCCTCCACCAAAGACGAGGAGGAGGAGGATGAGGAAATCCATCCCCCCCCATCGCAGGGAGAAAGAAGAGGAAGGCCGCCACGCACGGGGAGGCCGAGGTGTCCAAGAAGGGAAAAACCTTCCTTCCGGACCACTCCACCGCAGCCACCAACAGCGGCGAGGAGTGGGAGCCTAGGGACAAGCCCATGGCTAAGTCATAAGTATCCGGACACAATAGTACTTCCGGCATGTTTGCTTTATCGCTTCTTATCATGCCAGACGTGCACCTGCAGTCCGGTCAAGTCCAACATCAAGATATCTTCCTCTTCGGAGGGGTCTCTGGACGGGTCGGTGATGAACAGTGGTTCACTTCCGACGGCTTCCTCCCCCAGGGCCGGGGACGACACCTAGGTGTTGTCTTGAAGGATACCAGGCCAAGGGGAGACAGTTCCGGAGACGCCCCCAAGCGAAATCCCAGTCGCTGGGCACATGGGGGGAAGACCCTCATGGACTCCGATAATGGGGGCCGCAGCCAGTTTGGCCCCCAACCGAATACGGCTCCAAAAACCCAAGTGGTTCCGGATTCAGGCAGCCAGCCTCTCTCTAAGGAGGGCGAGCCGCCTGTATCGATGACCTCTGTCCATCCAGAGGCACCGGACAACTTGCTGGAAACGCTTCGCAGCGCTTCCATTGATGAAGAACACCATACTCTTATGAGTACGGTGATTGAGAAGGTCCGGTCCACCAAAAGCGGATTGACCGAGGCTCGCGCTCGCCTTCTAACAGGCTTTGAGGTAAGTAATAAAATTGTAAGAGAATATCACAGTATAGACAGTAGCCCCTAATGCTCTGTTTGGTGTTCGGAAAGAAAAGCCGAACAGAGGATCAAATAATGTTCGCAGGAGTCTATCAGAAGATGTCTATGTGAATAAGCAGGCGTCGCTGCTGGCCGCTGAAACGGCCATTTTGCATCATGTTTTTATGTCAATATTTATTGCATTATGGGCTGTTATTACACATTATATCTCAATACTTATGGCTATTCTCCCTTATTTACAAGGTTTACCATGAAGAGGGGGAATGCCGGCAGCTGGAATTCTGGCTGGAAAAGGAGCAAACGTTGGAAACCTATTCTGCACAACTCCAAAAGACCTGAGACTCCACGAAACAACTTTTCAGATTTAATAAGAATTTTTGGGCAATAGAAATAGGCCAGGGGGCCCACACCCTGTCCAGGAGACAGGGGGGCGCCCCCCCTGTAGGGCGCGCCCCCTATCTCCTGGGCTCCCTGGTGGGCCTCTAACATCCATCTTCTGCTATATGAAGGGTTTTCACCTGAAAAATATTGTGGGCAAGCTTACGGGACGAAACTCCGCCGCCACAAGGCGGAACCTTGGCGGAATCAATCTAGGGCTCTGGCGGAGCTGTTCTGCCGGGGACACTTCCCTCCGAGAACGGAAATCATCACCAACGATCCTCTCATCGGGAGGGGGTCAATCTCCATCAACATCTTCACCAGCACCATCTCATCTCAAAACCCTAGTTCATCTCTTGTATCCAATCTTGTATCAAAACCACAAATTGGTACCTGTGGGTTGCTAGTAGTGTTGATTACTACTTGTAGTTGATGCTATTTGGTTTACTTGGTGGAAGATCATTTGTTTAGATCCTTTATGCATATTATTACCCCTCTGATTATGAACATGAATATGCTTTGTGAGTAGTTACGTTTGTTCCCGAGGACATGGGTGAAGTCTCGCTATTAGTAGTCATGTGAATTTGGTATTCATTCGATATTTTGATGAGATGTATGTTGTCTCTCCTCTAGTGGTGTTATGTGAACATCAACTACATGACACTTCACCATTGTTTGGGCCTAGAGGAAGGCATAGGGAAGTAATAAGTGGATGATGGGTTGCTAGAGTGATAGAAGCTTAAACCCTAGTTTATGCGTTGCTTCGTTAGGGGTTAATATGGACTCATATGTTTAATGTTGTGGTTAGGTTTACCTTAATACTCCTTTTTGTAGTTGCGGATGCTTGTAATATGGGTTAATCATAAGTGGGATGCTTGTCCATGTTAGGGCAGTACCCAAGTGCCGGTCCACCCACATATCAAATTATCAAAGTACCGAACGTGAATCTTATGAACGTGATGAAAACTAGCTTGACGACAATTCCCAATGTGTCCTCGAGAGCTCCTTCTTCATTACTAGAATTTCTCCAGGCTTATACTTTCCTACATAAAGGATTGGGCCACCTTGCTGCACTTTATTTACTTTATTTACTTTTTGCTCGTTACTAATTATCTTATCACAAAGCTATCTATCACCTACTATTTCAATGCTTGCAGAGAAAACCTTACTGAAAACCGCTTATCATTTCCTTCTGCTCCTCGTTGGGTTCGACACTCTTACTTATCAAAAGGAATAAGATAGATACCCTATACTTGTGGGTCATCAAGACTCTTTTCTGGCGCCGTTGCCGGGGAGCGTAGCGCTGTTGGTGAGTGGAACTTGGTAAGGAAAGATTTATATAGTGTGCTGAAATTTTCTGTTACTTGTCACTATGGAAACTAATCCTTTGAGGGGCTTGTTTGGGGTATCTTCACCCCAACTAGAAGAGCAAAGAGATGCTCCTCAACCTAATGAACCTTATGAAAGTATTCACTTTGAGATTCCTTCGGGTATGATAGAGAAACTGCTAGCTAGGTAATCCTTTTGCAGGAGACGAAACATTGCATCCCGACGTACACCTCATCTTTGTGGATGAAATTTGTGGATTATTTAAGCTTGCAGGTATTCCCGATGATGTTCTCAAAAGGAAGGTCTTCCCTTTATCTTTGAAGGGAGATGCAATAACATGGTATATGCTATGTGATGATACGCGATATTGGAATTATAAGCGATTGAAGTTGGAATTTCACCATAAGTTCTATCCTATGCATCTTGTTCATCGTGATCGTAATTACATATATAATTTCTGGCCTCGCGAATCATGAGCTCTCTCAGGAAATGATTATTCAGAATTTTCATGCTCGGCTTTCTCTTGATAATCGCAACCTGCTTGATACTTCCTGTGCTGGTTCTTATATGCTGAAGACTATTGATTTCAAATGGGACTTATTGGAAAGAATTAAACGCAACTCTGAAGCTTGGGGTTCCAACGATGGTAAGGAGTGAGGTATGACACCTAAGTTTGATTGTGTTAAATCTTCTATGGATACCGATGCTTTCCGTGAATTTAGCTCTAAGTATGGACTTGATTCTAAGATAGTAGCTACTTTTTGTGAAACCTTTGCTACTCACGTTGATCTCCCTAAACATAAATGGTTTAAATATAATCCTCCCATTGAAGTGAAAGTAGTTGCACCTATTACAGTCGATGAGAAGACTATTACATATAGTGATCCTATTATTCCTACTCCTTATGTCGAAAAACTTCCTTTTCCTGTTAGGATAAAAGATCATGCTAAAGCTTCGACTGTTGTTCATAAGAGCAATGTTAGAACTTATACACCTCCTGAGCAAATCAAAGTTGAACCTGATGTTGCTATTCTTAAAGATCTCTTGTTTGATAATATTGATGGACATGTTATTTATTTCTGTGATGAAACTGCTAGAATTGCCAAACCTTGTGCTAAAGATAAACATAGACCTGTGGTAGGCATGCCTGTTATTTCTATTAAAATAGGAGATCATTGTTATCATGGCTTATGTGATATGGGTGCTAGTGCTAGTGCAATACCTATTGATTTATACAACGAAATTAAGCACGATATTGCACCTGTTGAGTTAGAAGATATTGATGTCACAATTAAACTTGCTAATAGAGATACTATTTCACCAATGGGAATTGTTAGAGATGTTGAAGTCTTGTGTGGGAAAACTAAATATCCTGTTGATTTTCTTGTTCTTGGCTCCCCACAAGATAGCTTTTGTCCCATTATATTTGGTAGACCCTTCTTGAACACCGTTAATGCTAGGATAGATTGTGAAAAGGATGTAGTTACTATTGGTCTAGGTGATATGTCTCATGAGTTCAACTTCTCTAAATTTCATAGACAACACCGTGAAGAGGAACCATCTAGTAAGGATGAAATTATTGGTCTTGCTTCCATTGCTGTTCCTCCAACTTCCGTTAGAACAATATTTGCTAGACCATGAAAATGATATGTTTATGAAGGGAAGGGAAGAAATAGATGAAGTTTTCCTTAAACAAGAACCTATGCTGAAACATAATCTTCCCGTTGAAATTCTTGGGGATCCCCCTCAACCCAAGGGTGATCCCGTGTTTGAACTAAAACCATTACCTGATAATCTCAAGTATGCTTATCTTGATGAAAAAGAAATATATCATGTTATTATTAGTGCTAAACTTTCAGAGAAAGAAGAAGAAAGATTATTGAAAACTCTGAAGAAGCATCGAGCTGCTATTGGATATACTCTGGATGATCTTAAGGGCATTAGTCCTACATTATGTCAACACAAAGTTTCAGTGGAGAAAGATGCCAAGCCAGTTAGAGATCCTCAAAGACGATTAAATCCCAAAATTAAAAAAGTTGTAAGAAAGGAGATACTAAAACTCCTTGAGGGAGGTATTATTTATCCCGTTGCTGATAGTGAATGGGTAAGCCCTATCCATTGTGTCCCTAAAAAGGGAGGTATTACCGTTGTTCCTAATGATAAAGATGAATTGATCTCGCAAAGAATTATTACAGGGTATAGGATGGTAACTGATTTTCATAAGTTAAATAAAGCTACTAAGAAAGATCATTACCCTTTACCTTTTATTGATCAAATGCTATAAAGGATATCCAAACACACACATTTTTGCTTTCTAGATGGTTATTCTAGCTTCTCTCAGATACATGTTTCAGCGGGGGACCAATCTAAAACTACTTTTACTTGCCCTTTTGGTTTATGTAATGCACCTGCTACCTTTCAAAGATGCATGATGGCTATATTTTCTGATTTTTGTGAAAAGATTTGTGAGGTATTCATGGATGACTTCTTCGTCTATGGATCCTCTTTTGATGATTGTTTGAGCAACCTTGATCGAGTTTTGCAGAGATGCAAAGACACTAGTCTCGTCCTAAATTGGGAAAATTGTCACTTCATGGTTAATGAAGGCATTGTCTTGGGGCACAAGATCTCCGAGAGAGGTATTGAAGTTGATAAAGCCAAAGTTGATGCTATTGAAAAGATGCCATGTCCCAAGGACATAAAAGGTATAAGAAGTTTCCTAGGTCATGTCGGTTTTTATAGGAGGTTCATTAAGGACTTTTCTAAAATCTCTAGGCCTCTGACTAATTTATTGCAAAAACATATTCCTTTTGTCTTTGATGATGATTGTGTAGAAGCATTTGAAACACTTAAGAAGGCTTTGATCACTGCACCTATTGTTCAGCCACCTGATTGGAATTTACCTTTTGAAATTATGTGTGATGCTAGTGATTATGCTGTAGGTGTTGTTTTAGGGCAAAGAGTCGATAAGAAATTGAATGTTATCCATTATGCTAGTAAGACTCTTGATACTGCCCAGAGAAATTATGCTACTACTGAAAAAGAATTCTTAGCAGTTGTGTTTGCATGTGATAAGTTTAGACATTATATTGTTGATTCCAAAGTTACTATTCATACTGATCATGCTGCTATTAAATATCTTATGGAAAAGAAAGATGCTAAGCCTAGACTCATTAGATGGGTTCTCTTGCTCCAAGAATTTGACTTGCATATTATTCATAGAAAGGGAGTTGAGAACCCCGTTGCAGACAACTTGTCTAGGCTAGAGAATGTTCTTGATGACCCACTGCCTATTAATGATAGTTTTCCTGATGAACAATTAGCGGTTGTCAATGCTTCTCGTACTGCTCCTTGGTACGCTGATTATGCTAATTACATTGTTGCTAAATATATACCTCCTAGTTTCACATACCAGCAAAAGAAAAAGTTCTTTTATGATTTAAGACATTACTTCTGCGATGATCCACACCTTTATAAAGAAGGAGTAGATGGTATTATTAGACGTTGTGTGCCAGACCATGAACATGAACAAATCCTACGCAAGTGTCACCCTGAATCCTATGGAGGACACCACGCTGGAGATAGAACTGCACACAAGGTACTACAATCTGGTTTTTATTGGCCTACTCTTTTCAAAGATGCTCATAAGTTTGTCGTATCTTGTGATGAATGTCAAAGAATAGGTAACATTAGTAGACGTCAAGAAATGCCTATGAATTATTCTCTTGTTATCGAACCGTTTGATGTTTGGGGCTTTAATTATATGGGACCTTTTCCTGCCTCCAATGGTTATACACATATTTTAGTTGCTGTTGATTACGTTACTAAGTGGGTAGAAGCTATTCCAACTAGTAGTGTTGATCATAACACCTCTATTAAAATGCTTAAAGAAGTTATTTTTCCGAGGTTTGGAGTCCCTAGATATCTTATGACTGATGGTGGTTCACACTTTATTCATGGTGCCTTCCGTAACATGCTTGCTAAGTACGATGTCAATCATAGAATCACATCTCCTTATCACCTGCAGTCTAGTGGTCAAGTAGAGTTGAGCAATAGAGAGCTCAAATTAATTTTTCAAAAGACTGTGAATAGATCTAGAAAGAATTGGTCCAAAACACTTGATGATGCATTATGGGCTTATAGAACTGCATACAAAAATCCTATGGGTATGTCTCCATATAAGATGGTTTATGGAAAAGCATGTCATTTACCTCTTGAACTTGAACATGAAGCATATTGGGATATTAAAGAGCTCAATTATGACTTCAAACTTGCCAGTGAGAAGAGGTTGTTTGATATTAGCTCACTTGATGAATGGAGAACCCAAGCATATGAGAATGCTAAGCTTTTCAAAGAAAAAGTCAAACGCTGGCATGATAAGAGGATACAGAAGCGTGAGTTTAACGTAGGAGATTATGTGTTATTGTTCAACTCTCGTTTAAGATTTTTTGCAGGAAAACTTCTCTCAAAATGGGAAGGTCCCTACGTTATCGAGGAGGTCTATCGTTCTGGTGCTATAAAAATCAAGAACTTTGAAGGCACAAACCCGAGGGTGGTAAATGGTCAAAGAATTAAACATTACATTTCAGGTAATCCTATCGATGTTGAAACTAATATTATTGAAACCATAACCCCTGAGGAATACATAAGAGACACTTTCCAGAATGTTCCAGACTCCGAAAAGGCATAGGTACGTGGTACGGTAAGTAAACCGACTCCAAAAAAACTCTAATGGCAATTTTTATCAGCTTTGGATTATTTAAAGATTTTAGGAAGAAAGAAGTAGTTCGGAAGGGACACGAGGCTCCCACGAGAGAGGAGGGCGCCCCTCCCCCTGTAGGGCATGCCCCCATGTCTCGTGGGCACCTCGTGTGCCTCCCTGACTCCGTTTTCTTGTATGTTACGTATTTTGGTCGGTAAAAATTCATTATATATACTCCCGAAAGTTTTTACCACCGTATCACACGAATATCCTCTGTTTTCATTTCGAGTTGTTTTTGTTGCAGATTTAGAGCACCATGACTTCTCCCTGTTCCAACAACGAAGACAAGGATGCTTGGTTATTGAAGATTGAGTTGAAAAGAGAGGAACCAGAGGAGGTCAACAAGGATGAAGGGATCAATAAGGCCATGGAGGCTCAGGCTCCGGTGGTGAAAGAAGAAGACACCCCTCAACCTTTACCTAACCTTTTCACTCCAACAGAGATTGAAGCTTTCAAGATGATTGAATTAGACCGCATACAGAACAAGTACCTCACCGAGGAGAATATTTTGTTGAAAGATCATATTGCTGGGCTCAAGGGCATTATCCTCAAGTTGGAGGATCTTCTACGCTCGATGTGCGATTATCCACCGTCATCATCACCACCTCCATCACCTCCGAAGAAATAATCACATCGGTATGGGCACTCCCCTTGGCAACTGCCAAGCTTGGGGGAGGTGCCCCGGTATCGTATCACCATCACACTCCTATCTTTACCATTTTATTTAGTTCTATCCTTTTAGTAGTATCTTGATCTATCAGTAGTTGAAGTTTTGATGTCAAGTAGTTTTGAGTTTTTCATTGTGATCTCTTTATGTAATCGAGTCCGTGTGCTATCTATAATAAAGATTAGTGTTGAGTCAAGGGCTTTGCTATGTTGCTATGATCTTGAAAAAAAGTAGAAAGAACAAAAGAGTTCATATTGATCTTATGGATAGTGTTAACTTCACACATAGAAAGTATGAGGCATAAAAATTGTTGAGAGTTGATGAACGTAGCCTTGGTCATCGTTGCAATTAATAGGAAGTGATAAGGAAAGAGAGGTTCACATATAAATATATTATCTTGGACATCTTTTATGATTGTGAAGCACTCATTAAGTATGACATGCTAAAAGAGTTGACGTTGGACAAGGAAGACAACGTAATGGTTTATGTTTTGTGTCATCTCAGTTAAATTATATTGTCATTGACCTTCCAAACATGTTGAGCTTGCCTTTCCCCCTCATGATAGCCAAATTCCTTGCACTAAGTAGAGGTACTACTTGTGCTTCCAAATACCCTTAAACCCAGTTTTGCCATGAGAGTCCACCATACCTACCTATGGATTGAGTAAGATCCTTCAAGTAAGTTGTCATCGGTGCAAGCAATAAAAATTGCTCTCTAAATATGTATCACTTATTAGTGCAGAGAAAATAAGGTTTGTACGAACTTGTTGTGGAAGTAATAAAAGCGACGGATTGCATAATAAAGGTCCACATACAAGGGGCAATATAAAGTGATGTTCTTTTGCATTAAGATTTCACGCATCAAACCTAAACGCACATGACAACCTCTGCTTCCCTCTGCGAAGGGCCTATCTTTTACTTTATGTTTCAATTTATGCTTGAGTCAAGGTGACCCTCACCTTTCCCTTTTTCATTTTATCCTTTGGCAAGCTCCTCGAGTTTGAAAGATCACGATGCATATATCCAATTGGATGTAAGTTGGCATAGGCTATTATTGTTGACATCACCTAAAGGTGAGTATGTTGGGAGGCAACACAATAAGCCCCTATCTTTCTCAGTGTCCGGCTGAAACTCTATAACCACAAGTATTGCGTGAGTGTTAACAATTATAGGGGACTACGAGATAGTTGAGTATGTGAGCTTGCTGAAAAGCTCTATTATTGACTCTTTCTGATGTTACGATAAATTGCAATTGCTTCAATGACTGAGATTATAGTTTGTTAGTTCCCAATGAAGTTTTTGAACCATACTTGACATTGTGAACTGCTTATTACTTGAACATCAGAAATCATATGACAAAATCTATATATGTTGCTGTTATTAGAATGATCATGATGCCCTCATGTCTGTATTTTATTTTTATCGACACCTCTATCTCTAAACATGTGGACATATTTTTCGATTTCGGCTTCCGCTTGAGGACAAGCGCGGTCTAAGCTTGGGGGAGTTGATACGTCCATTTTGCATCATGCTTTTATGTCAATATTTATTGCATTATGGGCTGTTATTACACATTATATCTCAATACTTATGGCCATTCTCCCTAATTTTACAAGGTTTACCATGAAGAGGGGGAATGCCGGCAGCTGGAATTCTGGCTGGAAAAGGAGCAAATGTTGGAAACCTATTCTGCACAACTCCAAAAGACCTGAGACTCCACGAAACAACTTTTCAGATTTAATAGGAATTTTTGGGCAAAAGAAATAGGCCATGGGGCCCACACCCTGTCCAGGAGACAGGGGGCTCCCCCCCTTTAGGGCGCGCCCCCTATCTCCTAGGCTCCCTGGTGGGCCTCCGACGTCCAGCTTCTGCTATATGAAGGGTTTTCACCTGAAAAAATCGTGGGCAAGCTTACAGGATGAAACTTAGGAGACAGGGGGCGCCCCCCCTTTAGGGCGCGCCCCCTATCTCCTGGGCTCCCTGGTGGGCCTCCGACGTCCATCTTCTGCTATATGAAGGGTTTTCACCTGAAAAAATCGTGGGCAAGCTTACAGGATGAAACTCCGCCGCCATGAGGCGGAACCTTGGTGGAATCAATCTAGGGCTCTCGCGGAGCTGTTCTGCCGGGGACACTTCCCCCCGGGAGGGGGAAATCATCACCAACGTCATCACCAACGATCCTCTCATCGGGAGGGGTCAATATCCATCAACATCTTCACCAGCGCCATCTCATCTGAAAACCCTAGTTCATCTCTTGTATCCAATATTGTATCAAAACCACAAATTGGTAACTGTGGGTTGCTAGTAGTGTTGATTACTCCTTGTAGTTGATGCTATTTGGTTTACTTGGTGGAAGATCATATGTTCGGATCCTTTATGCATATTATTACCCCTCTGATTATGAACATGAATATGCTTTGTGAGTTGTTACGTTTGTTCCTAAGGACATGGGTGAAGTCTCGCTATTAGTAGTCATGTGAATTTGGTATTCGTTCGATATTTTGATGAGATGTATGTTGTCTCTGCTCTAGTGGTGTTATGTGAACGTCGACTACATGACACTTCACCATTGTTAGGGCCTAGAGGAAGGCATAGGGAAGTAATAAGTAGATGATGGGTTGCTAGAGTGATAGAAGCTTAAACCCTAGTTTATGCATTGCTTCGTTAGGGGTTGATATGGACTCATATGTTTAATGTTGTGGTTAGGTTTACCTTAATACTCCTTTTTGTAGTTGTGGATGCTTGCAATAGGTGTTAATCATAAGTGGGATGCTTGTCCATGTTAGGGAAGTACCCAAGTGCCGGTCCACCCACATATCAAATTATCAAAGTACCGAACGCGAATCTTATGAACGTGATGAAAACTAGCTTGACGACAATTCCCAATGTGTCCTTGGGAGCTCCTTCTTCATTATTAGAATTTGTCCAGGCTTATCCTTTGCTACATAAAGGATTGGGACACCTTGCTGCACTTTATTTACTTTATTTACTTTAAGCTCGTTACTATTTATCTTATCACAAAACAATCTATCACCTACTATTTCAGTGCTTGCAGAGAAAACCTTACTAAAAACCGCTTATCATTTCCTTCTGCTCCTCGTTGGGTTCGACACTCTTACTTATCGAAAGGACTTCGATAGATCCCCTATACTTGTGGGTCATTGGCCGCTGCCTCTCGTACTGCGGAGGTCTCTGGACTAAAGCAGGACCTGGAGCGGACCGAGGGAGAGCTCGGCCTCATGAAGAGGCAGCTCGATGAAAGTCAAGGTACGCAATACCCCATCTATATACTTATAAAGGATAAATGGTTTCTGCTGATAGAAGCGTCATGAACTTTGATAGGGGCCCCGACCAAAGTGGTGGCCCTTAAGAAGGTGCTGGCCGAGGCCGAAGACAAAGCGGCCAAGGAACGCGCCGCGCGCAAGAAGCAAGAGGCCCGGGTCAGCGAGGTCCAGCAAGAGCTCCACGAAGCATGACTCTAAGACTCAAGAGTTCGAGCTTTCTAAGGCCCTCTAGAGTGTGCAAGACACCAAAGCCGAAGCCCAAAAGGCCCTCCAGGAGATTCAGGCAGCCAAGAAGATTGCGGCGGGTAAGGCATTTGTTTTGCAAAGCAAGCATGTGAAGGAGATTTTCCTTTTACTTACCCGAATTTGGAGTTCTCCAGGAGCGTTTGCGGATCTGCCGTGCAGCATATCAGATGCCGCCGAGTTCTATCGAGCCGAAGAAGGGAGCCCAACAGAGAAGTTGTTCTGGTCTCAATATCTTGGGACAGAACATCCGATGCCCTTGAGCGACAAGCTGAAGCAGCTGGCCGAGCTGCACAAGGCAGCCGAACTGGCCATGAAGGACCTCATAGTTCGACTGTGGCCTATCGAGCCTATGCCCAGCAGCTACTTCGGTCTCGTGAAGCGGCTTGCTAGTGCCTGCCCCCTACATGAAGTCATAAAGCGGTTGGTTTGCATTGAAGGTGCGCAGATGGCCTTTGCCCATGCAAAGATGCATTGGGCTAAGATGGACGTCACGGCGCTGATGACCGAGGGGCCACCGAAGGGCAAGGAGCACCGCCGACAAGAAAATTATTATGACAGAATCCTGAAGGGATCCTGCCTTATGGCGGAGCAATGTACCAAGGACGTAATCTTTGAATGAATACATTCATTTTATCCTGTAATATGAAACAAGTTCATTTGCAAAATAGAATGCTTGTTGATTTAAAATTTTACCTCCTGTGCGGCCGTTTACAAAATCTGACAGTCGGCCAGTCGTCGGCTTCTGCCCCCATGTAACTAGTACAGGGGTGTTCGGGATAAACCTAAACACTCTTTATCCAAGTTTTTGGTCCTTTAAGGAGGTGTTTAGCGCAACGAACAAGGCAATCAGACTATACAACTTTATCACCCTCACTTAGCGATAGAAGTTCTATAATTTTAAATTTTGGCGTAGCCCCTGGTATTCGGAAGGCCAAACTTGGGGTGCTATACACGCCTAAATCGGACAAAGACCGATTCCTCGCATGAAGCAGAAAAAATCTTTATGGATTTGAAACCTCTCGAACAGCGGCCAGCTCTCGCCATATCATGACAGTCAGTTTTCGGCTTTCTCTACTGAGGTGCTTGTCCGGAAGATCCGGGACACAATCGCAGTAGTTCTCCCTTTACTACCCTAGCCGATATAGCGGAACGTACGGTAGCAAGCATAGGAGCCGGGCAACCCAAATATTGACCCAAGACATGATTCGGAGCTGATGCATATAATGCTATAAGTTCGGGGTGCCACACTGTCGAAAGTGTTCGGACTTTCTTTCCGTGTTATGGGGTACACTGAAGCCCCTGGCAAACTGCACGTACCAGAATGTACGGGTGTCATTTGTAATAAATAAACGGTCAAGGAAAAAAATGCAGTAATAAGTTGACGTTATACATTATTTTCCATTGTTATTTGAATGATACGTCAAGGCGTATGTATACAAGTAGTGACGTAAGCAAATAGGACTATTTGACATGCCCTAACCAAGAGCGGGCTGCATGTGGGTATGTAAAACAGGTATAGCAATCGTTATCAGAGACCACCTGGGGATTCCCTTGTACGTCAAAACTCCTTGCCTCCTTGGTGTTTCCGTCCTATGATGGGTCCGATAATCAGGTTATCGGAAGAGCCTCAAGAAGATAGGAACTTTAAAGAAATAAAAAGGTGAAGGTATGCAGATCCTGGGGCGGTTGAGCCGCATTGTGGACCGCAGTCTAGCTGTGCCTCCGTCTATGCCCATGGTATTTTAAGTGCATAATTATGTATGCATGGCACAAATTTTACCGCTTGACTGGGACTAGGATGGAGGCTGAATTGCTAGGCGAGCTCTGGACGGGCCGGAAGATCCTGTTGCAGAGTACTCCGGACTTGCTTGACGATGTCCCGGGGATTTTTATTGCCGAACTGAGGGTCTGTCTAAGGAGGCTACTCTGTACTTTTGCTGCAAGGGCTGCAGTGTGCTCCTCCGTACAGAGGGAGCGCTCTGTATTTCCATTGACTATTATAACATCGCAGGGTCCGGGCATCTTGAGCTTGAGGTAGGCATAGTGTGGCACCGCATTGAATCAAGGAACGCGGTTCGTCCTAGCAGTGCATGATAACCACTGCGGAGGGGGACGATATCGAAGATTAACTCCTCGCTTCGGAAGTTGTCCGGGGATCCGAAGACCACTTGTAGTGTGATTGAGCCCGTACAACAGGCCTCTACACCTGGTATGACACCTTTGAAGGTGGTTTTACTGGGTTTGATCCTTGAGGGATCGATACCCATTTTGCGCACTGTATCATGATAGAGCAGGTTCAGGCTGCTGCCACCGTCCATGAGGACTCGTGTGAGGTGGAATCCGTCAATGATAGGGTCAAGGACCAGTGCGGCTGAGCCGCCATGAAGGATACTGGTCGGATGCTCCCTACGATCAAAGGTGATCGGACAGGAAGACCATGGGTTGAACTTTGGGGCGACTGGCTCCATTACGTAGATGTACCTTAGTGCGCGCTCCCGCTCCCGCTTGGGAATATGGGTGGCGTATATCATATTTACCGTTTTTACTTGGGGAGGAAATTTCTTTTGTCCCCCTGTGTTCGGTAGCCGGGGTTCCTCGTCGTCATCACTATGCGACCCCTTTTCCTTGTTTTCAGCATTTAGTTTGCCGGCCTATTTAAATACCCAACATTCTCTGTTGGTGTGGTTGGCTGGTTTATCGGGGGTGCCGTCGATTTGACATGAGCGATCGAGTATGCGGTCTAGACTAGACAAGCCCGGATTGTTTCTTCTAAATGGCCTCTTCTGTTGACCGGACATGGAGCCATTGAATCCGGCATTAACAGCCGTGTCTTTCGCATTGTCGCCATTATTGTGACACTTGTGTCTGTTGTGTCGGGGCTTGCCGTTGCTATCTCTGGCGTCTGAAGTGCCAGGATTTCTTGATGTGTTGTTGCTACGAGCCAACCAGCTGTCCTCGCCCGCACAAAAGCAGGTCATGAGTGTTGTAAGGGCTGCCTTGGATTTTGGCTTCTCTTGGCCAAGGTGTCGGGCAAGCCACTCGTCACGGATGTTATGCTTAAAGGCCGCTAGGGCTTCGGCATCCGGACAGTCAACGATTTGGTTCTTTTTAGTTAAGAACCGAGTCAAGAATTTCCTGGCTGACTCTCTGGGTTGTTGGGTTATGTGACTTAAGTCGTCAACATCCGGTGGTCGCACATAAGTGCCCTGGAAGTTGTCGAGGAATGCATCTTCTAGGTTCTCCCAACTACCAATGGAGTTTGCCGGCAGACTATTCAGCCAATGCCGAGCTGGTACCTTGAGTTTTAGTGGGAGGTACTTGATTGCGTGTAGATCATCGCCACGGGCCATGTGAATGTGGAGAAGGAAATCTTCGATCCATACCGCGGGGTCTGTTGTCCCATCATATGGCTTGATGTTCGCGGGTTTAAACCCTTCTGGGAATTCGTGCTCCATTACTTCGTCGGTGAAGCATAGGGGGTGTGCGGCGCCTCTATGTCGGGCTACATCGCAACGCAGTTCAGATGAGTCTAGTCTACTGTATTTGGCCCGGACGGATTTGGATTTAGTATATCCGGCGTGGCGGTCATCGTCGCGCGTTGGGGCACCCCCGCTATCCATAGATCGATCTTGACTGTCCTGCTTTGTTTTCTAATTCGTCTCGCAGGTCATGTGTGTAGCCCCGGGCCTTCGTGTTTTTATTTGTTTGGCGATGGGGTGCAGGTTGGTGTTTGGGCTGATACACTGCTTTGTCTCGGCCACGAGGTGGTCAGTCAGCCGCATCCTGTGCTGGTAGTATAGGCTCTAGTGCCTCATCCTTCAATTGAGGCAACAACCTGCGCATCGGGTAACTTTTGGTTGGACGCTCGAGTTTGTATTCCTCGACCGCCAAGACCTCAGTCCATCTGTTAGTGAGCAGATCTTGATCAGCTTGAAGCTGCTGCTGTTTTTTCTTCAGGCTCTCTGCACTGGCTATAAGCCGGCACTTGAAGCGTTCCTGCTCAATGAGATCCTTAGGCATGGTAAATTCTTCATCGCCGAGGCTCACCTCGTCTTTGGAGAGGGGCATATAATTGTCATCCTCCGAGTCTTCATCCATTGCCAATTCATCAGGGCTCGCTTGCCCGTCCTCCCATCCGGCCTGCTCGAAGCCAGGCTGGGCGGGATTGCTTTCGTCTTCGGCATCATCCGGAGTGCTATTGTCTCTTGTGCCAGTATCGCTATTTTTGCTATGGCTGGGTTTAGAGCGGCGCCGCTAATGTCGGCGCTTAGGTTGCTTCTCAAGAGGATCACCCTCCATTGCATCCTTTTGATCCTCGACATTATTTTCTTTGGGTGTGTCCACCATATATATGTCGTATGATGAGGTGGCTGTCCAGCGCCCTGTGGGCGGTGGTTCCCGTTCTTCTCCGGCATCGTCGTCCATACTGTCGATGTCGTCAGAGTCGAAATCAAGCATCTAGGTTAACTCGTCGACAGTGGCTATTAAGTGGGTGGTGGGTGGGTAACGAATTCCTTCGTCGCCCGCTTCCCACTCAAGCCGGAAATAGTTCGGCCAAGAGTTTCCTGACAGGGAGAGAGATTTTAATGAGTTTAGCACGTCACCCAAGGGTGAGTGCTCGAAGATATCCGCGGAGCTGAACTCCATGACCGGTGGCCAATTAGGTCCGATGGGTGGGGATACACGCGGTTTGGAGCCTACGATTGGAGACGAGTCCGAGGGCCCGATGACACAGACCTCATTGGAAGTGAAATCTATGTTTGGCTCTATCGCCGTTGAGTGTGCGGCCTCCGTGGCAGGGTTCATCCTCCCGTCCTCAGATGGCACGATCTGCATTGGATTTAAAGCCAGGGCAACTACAGGTGTGATCTCCTGAACACCGTCCGACGGCAGATCTAAGTCATGCTCGTCGTGACTGTAGGGTGTACCTGTCATGGGCTCGAATCCGTCAAAGATCAAGTCTCCGTGGATGTCGGCAGTGTAATTCAGGCTTCCAAACCTGACCTGATGGCCAGGGGCGTAGCTGTCTATCTGCTCCAGATGGCCAAGCGAGTTGGCCTGCAGTGCGAAGCTGCCGAATACGAAGATCTGTCCGGGGAGGAAAACCTCACCCTGGACCGCATCGTTGTAGATGATTGAAGGAGCCATCAAGCCTTATGGTGACGACACAGTAGAACTCTCAATCAAAGCACCAATGTCAGTGTCAAAACCAGCGGATCTCGGGTAGGGGGTCCCGAACTGTGTGTCTAAGGCTAATGGTAACAGGAGGTGACGGACACGATGTTTACCCAGGTTTGGGCCCTCTCTATGGAGGTAATACCGTACTTCCTTCTTGATTGATCTTGATGATATGAGTATTACAAGAGTTGATCTACCACGAGATCGTAGAGGCTAAGCCCTAGAAGCTAGCCTATGATTATGATTGTTGTTGTCCTACGGACTAAACCCTCCGGTTTATATGGACACCGGAGAGGGCTAGGGCTACACAGAGTCGGTTACAGAGAAGGGAATCTACATATCTGAATTGCCATTCTTGCCTTCCACGCAAAGGAGAGTCCCACCCGGACACGAGAGAAAGTCTTCAATCTTGTATCTTCATAGTCCAATAGTCCGGCATAAGCATATAGTCCGGCTGTCCGAGGACCCCCTAATCCAGGACTCCCTCAGAGCCCCCTGCCCCTGTATATAAAGGAGGGAGGGAGACAAGCCGCCCCCCTAGGGGCGCGCCAAGTGTATGGAGTCCTACTAGGACTTTCAAGTCCTAGTAGGAATCCTTTCCCTTTTAGGAGTAGGAGAGAAGGAAGGAGAGAGAGTAGGAAAGGGCAAGGGGGGCGCCGCCCCCTTCCCCTAGTCCAATTCGGACCCATGGGGAGGGGGCGCCACATCCCCTTGGCATGCCTCCTCTATTTCCGGTATGGCCCAATAAGGCCCATTACTTCTCCCAGTGAATTCCCGTAACTCTCTGGTACTCCAAAAAATACCTGAATCACTCGGAACCTTTCCGATGCCCAACTATAGCCTTCCAATATATCGATGTTTACGTCTCGACCATTTGGAGACTCCCCGCCACGTCCGTGATCTCATCCGGGACTCCGAACAAACTTCGGTCATCAAAAAACATAACTCATAATACAAATCGTCGTCGAACGTTAAGTGTGCGGACCCTACGGGTTCGAGAACTATGTAGACATGATCGAGACACATCTCCGATCAATAACCAATAGCGGAAACTGGATGCTCATATTGGCTCCTACATATTCTATGAAGATCTTTATCTATCAAACCGCATAACAACATACGTTGTTCCCTTTGTCATCGGTATGTTACTTACCCGAGATTCGATCATCGGTATCATCATACCTAGTTCAATCTCGTTACCGGCAAGTCTCTTTACTCGTCCCGTAATACTTCATCCCGCAACTAACTCATTATTCACATTGCTTGCAAGGCTTATAGTGATGAGCATTACCGAGAGGGCCTAGAGATACCTCTCCGAAACACGGAGTGACAAATTCTAATCTTGATCTATGCCAACCCAACAAACACCTTCGGAGACACCTGTAGAGCGCCTTTATAATCACCCATTTACGTTGTGATGTTTGGTAGCACACAAAGTGTTCCTCCGTTATTCGGGAGTTGCATAATCTCATAGTCTGAGGAACATGTATAAGTCATGAAGAAAGCAGTAGCAATGAAACGGTAACGATCATAATGCTAAGTTAACGGATGGGTCATGTCCATCACATCATTCTCCTAATGATGTGATCCCGTTCATCAAATGACAACACATGTCTATGGTTAGGAAACATAACCATCTTTGATAAACAAGCTAGTCAAGTAGAGGCATACTAGGGACAATATGTTTTGTCTACTTATTCACACATGTACTAAGTTTCCGGTTAATATAATACTAGCATGAATAATAAACATTTATCATGATATAAGTAAATATAAATAAGAACTTTATTAGTGCCTTTAGGGCATATTTCCTTCAGGTATGTATGTTGTCGTTCTCTTAGTGGTGTCATGTGAATGTCGACTACATGACACTTCACCATATTTGCGCCTAAGGGAATGCATTGTGGAGTAGTTATTAGACGGTGGGTTGCAAGAGTGACAGAAGCTTAAACCCCAGTATCCTTCAGGTAAGGGACCGATTGGATCCAAAAGTTTAATGTTATTGTTAGAATTTATTCTTAATACTTTTCTCATAGTTGCGGTTGCTTGCGAGAGGGTAATCATAAGTAGGAGGTTGTTCAAGTAATAACAACACCTAAGCAACGGTCCACCCACATATCAAATTATCAAAGTACCAAACATGAAGTAAGCCAACATGATGAAAGTGACTAGATGAAATTCCCATGTACCCTCAAGAACACTATGCTTATCATAAGAAATCGTTTTGGCCTGTCCTTTGCCTCAAAAGGATTGGGCTACCTTGCTGCACTTTTGTTACTACTATTGGTACTTGCTCATTACAAATTATCTTGCTACCAAATTACTCTGCTACTTACAATTTTAGCACTTGCAGACATTACCTTGCTGAAAACCACTTGTCATTTCCTTCTGCTGCTTGTTGGGTTTGACACTCTTACTTATCGAAAAGGGCTACAATTGACCCCATATAGTTGTGGGTTATCAAGGCAATTTTCTGGCATCGTTGCCGGGGAGTGAAGCGCTCTTGGTAAGTGGAAATTGGTAAGGAAACATTATTACTACGTGCTAAAATTTATTGTCACTTCCTACTATGGAAAACAATCCTTTGAGGGGTTTGTTCGGGGTATCTTCACCTCGACAGGAACCACAATTAGTCACCCCTCAACCTACTGCACCTACTGAAAATATTGAATATTAAATTCCTTAGGGTATGTTAGAACAACTGCTAGCTAATCCTTATGCAGGAGATGGAACCGAACATCCTGATATGCATTTGATATATGTGGATGAAATTTGTGGACTATTTAAGCTTGCAGGTTTGCCCGGAGATGAAGCTAAGAAGAAGGTTTTCCATTTATCTTTGAAGGGAAAAGCATTGATATGGTATAGGCTATGCGATAACTGGAACCGTTTGAAATTGGAATTTCATCAGAAATTTTATCCTATGCATCTAGTTCATCGTGATCGGAATTATATATTTAATTTTTGGCCTCGTGAAGGAGAAAGTATCGCTCCAGCTTGGGGGAGGCTTAAGTCAATGTTATATTCATGCCCCAATCATGAGATCTCGAGAGAAATTATTATCCAAAACTTTTATGCTCGAACTTCTCGTAATGATCAAACCATGCTCGATACTTCTTGTACTGGTTCTTTTATGAAGAAGACTATTGAATTCCGCTGGGATCTTTTAGAAATAATTAAACGTAACTCTGAAGATTGGGAACTCGACGAAGGTAAAGAGTCATGTATTGAACCAAAGTTTGAATGTGTTAAATCCTTTATGAATACCGATGCCTTTCAAAAGTTTAGCACAAAATATGGACTTGACTCTGATATAGTAGCTTCCTTTTGTGAATCTTTTGCTACTCATGTTGATCTCCCTAAGGAGAAGTGGTTTAAATACCAACCACCAATTAAAGAAGAAATTAAAGAACCGGTAAAAGCTAAAGAAGAAAATATCATTTACAATGTTGATCCAGTTGTTCCCACTGCTTATATTGAAAAACCACCTTTTCCCGTTAGGATGAAGGAACATGCTAAAGCTCCAACTGTGGTTAACAAAAGTAATGTTAGAACATTCAAACCTTCTGAACAAATCAAAATTGAACCTAGTGTTGCTATGGTTAAAGATCTCTTAGATGATAATATTGATGGGCATGTTATTTACTTCTGTGGTGAAGCTTCTAGAATTTCCAAACCTGAGGGAAAAGATAAACATAGACCAGCTGTTGGCATGCCTGTTGTCTTAGTTAAGATAGGAGATCATTGTTATCATGGGTTATGTGACGTAGGTGCTAGTGTGAGTGCTATTCCCTTCTCCTTATATGAAGAAATTAGAGATGAAATAGCACCTACTGAAATAGAAGACATATATGTTACTATTAAACTTGCTAATAGAGATACTATATCACCAATTGGGATTCTTAGAGATGTTGAAGTCTTGTGTGGGAAGGTAAAATACCCTACTGAATTTCTTGTTATTACCACCCCACAAGATAAATTTTGTCCCATCATATTGGGTAGACCTTTCTTGAACATCGTCAATGCAAAAATAGATTGTAAGAAATAAACTGTCGGTGTTAGCTTTGGTGATGAATCTCATGAGTTTAATTTTTTGAAGTTTGGTAAACAACCTCCTAAGTAAGATTTGCCTAGTAAGGATGAAATTATTGGTCTAGCTTCTATTGTTGTGCCTCTTACTAATCCTTTGGAACAATATTTGCTAGACCATGAAAATGATTTGCATATGCATGAAAGAAATGAAATAGATAAGATCTTTTTTGAACAACAACCTCTGCTTAAATACAATTTGCCTATTGAAACTCTAGGAGGTCCTCCTCCACCTAAAGGTGATCTTGTGTTTGAATTAAAACAATTGTCAGACACTTCGAAATATGCTTATCTTGATGAAAATAATATATATCTTGTTATTATTAGTGCTAACGTTTCAGAACATGAAGAAGAAAGATTATTGAAAGTTCTAAGGAAGCACAGGGCTACTATTGGATATACTCTTGATTATCTTAAGGGCATTAGTCACACTCTATGTCAGCACAAGATTAATATGGAACCTGATGCTAACCCCGTTGTTGATCACCAACATCGGTTAAATCCGAAAATGAAAGAAGTGGTAGGAGCGGAAATATTGAAACTTCTAGAAGCAGGTATAATCTATCCTATAGTTGATAGTAGATGGGTAAGTCATGTTCATTGCGTCCCTAAGAAGGGAGGTATTACTGTTGTTCCTAATTATAAGAATGAGCTTATTCCACAAAGAATTGTCACGGGGTATAGAATGGTAATTAATTATAGAAAATTAAATAAAGCTACAAGAAAAGATCATTACCCTCTGCCTTTTATTCATCAAATGTTAGAAAGACTATCTAAGCACACACATTTTTGCTTCCTTGATGAATACTCTGGCTTTTCACAAATACCCGTTTTACAATCTGATCAAGAAAAGACCTCTTTTACTTGTCCTTTTGGAACATTTGCTTATAGACGTATGCCTTTTGGTTTATGTAATGCAACTGCTACCTTTCAAAGATGTGTGACTGCTATCGTCTCTGATTTTTGTGAAAAGATTGTTGAGGTTTTCATGGATGACTTTTTTGTTTATGGGAAGTCTTTTGATGATTGTTTAAGCAATCTTGATCGAGTTTTGCAGAGATGTGAACAAACAAATCTTGTCCTGAACTAGGATAAGTGCCACTTTATGGTTAATGAAGGTATTGTCTTGGGCCATAAAATTTCTAAAAGAGGCATTGAGGTGGAAAAATCCAAGGTTGATGCAATTGAGAAAATGCCATGTCCTAAAGATATCAAAGGTATTCGTAGTTTCATTGGTCATGTTGGTTTCTATAGAAGGCTTGTCAAAGACTTCTCTAAAATTTCTAGGCCTCTTACAAATCTTTTGCAAAAGGATATTCCCTTTGTGTTCGATGATAATTGTATGGAAGCCTTTGAAATACTAAAGAAAGCCTTAATTACTGCTCATGTTGTTCAACCACCTAATTGGAACTTGCCTTTTGAGATTATGTGTGATGCTAGTGACTATGTTGTTGGTGCTGTTCTAGGACAAAGAGTTGACAAGAAACTAAATGTTATTCATTATGCTAGTTAAACTCTAGACCGTGCTCAACGAAACTATGCAACTACTGAAAAAGAATTCTTAGTAGTGGTGTTTGCTTGTAATAACTTCAGATCTTACATTGTTGATTCTAAAGTAATTGTTCACAACGATCATGCTTCTATAAAATATCTTATGGAAAAGAAATATGCTAAACCTAGACTCATTAGGTGGGTTCTTCTGCTACAAGAATTTGATTTGCATATTACTGATAGGAAAGGAGCAGAGAACCCCATAGCTGATAACTTGTCTAGACTTGAAAATATTCTTGATGACCCACAACCTATTAATGATAGCTTCCCTGATGAACAACTAGATGCAATAAATGTTTCTCATAGTACACCGCGGTATGCTGACTATGCGAATTATATTGTTGCTAAATACATACCACCTAGCTTCACGTACCAACAAAAGAAAAAATTCTTCTATGATTTCATACATTAGTTTTGGGATGACCCAAATCTTTATAAAGACGGAGTAGATGGTATTATTAGACATTGTGTACCTAAGCATGATCAGGAACAAATCCTACGGAAATGTCACTCCGAAGCTTATGGAGGACATCATGCAGGAGACAGAACTGCTCATAAAGTATTACAATCTGGTTTTTATTGGCCTACTCTCTTCAAGGATGATAGTAAGTTTGTCTCATCATGTGATGAATGCCAAAGAATAGGTAAAATCGGTAAGCGTCAAGAAATGCCTATGAATTATTCACTTGCTGTTGAATGATACGTCTTCGTCGTATCTATAATTTTTGATTGTTCCATGCCAATATTATTCAACTTTCATATATTTTGGCAACTTTTTATATTATTTTTGGGACTAATATATTGATCCAGTGCCCAGTGCCAGTTCTTGTCTGTTGCATGTTTTATGTTTTGCAGAAAACCCATATCAAACAGAATCCAAACGGGATAAAAACGGACGAAGAATTATTTTGGAATATTTGGGATTTTCCGGAGGAAGAATTAACGCGAAACGGTGTTCGGGGTGGCCACAAGATAGGGGGCGTGCCCTGGACTCTCGTGGGCCACCCGTAAGGCGGTTGACAATCTTCTTTTGCCGCAAGAAAGCTAATTTTACGAGAAAAATCTGGGCGAAAGATTCACCCCAATCGGAGTTACGGATCTCCAGATATAAAAGAAACGGTGAAGGGGAAGGATTCCAGAACGCAGAAACTGAGAGATAGATACAATCTCGGAGGGGCTCTCGCCCCTCCCACGCCGTGGGAGCCAAGGACCAGAGGGGAAACCCTTCTCCCATCTAGGGAGGAGGTCTAGGAAGGAGAAGAAGAAGGGGGGCTCTCTCCCCTTGCTTCCGGTGGCGCCGGGACGCCGTCGGGGGCCATCATCATCACCGCGATCTTCACCAACACCGCTGTCATCTTCACCAACATCTCCATCACCTTCCCCCATCTATACCCAGCGGTCCACTCTCCCGCAACCCGTTGTACCCTCTACTTGAACATGGTGCTTTATGCTTCATATTATTATCCGATGATGTGTTGCCATCCTATGATGTCTGAGTAGATTTCCGTTGTCCTATCAGTGATTGATGAATTGCTATGATTGGTTTGAGTTGCATGTTTTATTATTGGTGCTATCCTATGGTGCCCTCCGTGTCGCGCAAGCGTGAGGGATCCCCGTTGCAGGGTGTTGCAATGCGTTCATGATTCGCTTATAATGGGTTACGTGAGTGACTGAAACACAAACCCGAGTAAGGGGATTGTTGCGTATGGGACAAAGGGGACTTGATGCTTTAATGCTATGGTTGGGTTTTACCTTAATGATATTTAGTAGTTGCGGATGCTTGCTAGAGTTCCAATCATAAGTGCATATGATCCAAGAAGAGAAAGTATGTTAGCTTATGCCTCTCCCTCAAATAGAATTGCAATAGTGATTACCGGTCTAGTAATGTAGTCATTTGCCTAGGGACAATTTCACAACTCCTACCACCACTTTTCCACACTCTCTATATTTAATTTATTGCATCTTTATCTAAACAACCCCTAGCTTTCATTTTCTTGCTCTTTATTATCTTGCAAACCTATCCAACAACACCTACAAAGTATTTCTAGTTTCATACTTTTTCTAGGTAAAGCGAACGTAAAGCATGCGTAGAGCCGTATCAGTGGACGATAGGACTTGAGAGAGTATTTGTTCTACCTTTAGCTCCTCGTTGGGTTCGACACTCTTACTTATCGAAAGAGGCTACAACTATCTCGTATACTTGCGGGTTATCAAGACCTTTTTCTGGCGCCGTTGGGGGGGAGTCATAACGTGGGGTGAATATTCTCGTGTGTGCTTGTTTGCTTTATCACTAAGTCAATTTTATTTGCTGTCCTAAGTTGTTCTGTGTCTTTAGTTATGGATATGGAACATGAAATACCAAAAAAAATAGGTGTACTTGCTACTCATGGAGATGGGGTAACTCCTAAAAACCTTGATTCTCATTATGTGAAAGATATTATGTACTACTTTGATAATCCTGAGAAAACCCCATTCAACTTTATAATGGGAGACATGTTGGATCAACATGAATACTTTAGGGATTATCGCCTTACACAAAAAGGGAAACTATTATGGGATCAAATTAATATGTTGCGTTGGTATGCTCGAGATCTATGCTTGAGATATGATATTACTTGTTGCTCTAGGATGAAGGCTCCACACCTTCCCTTTTCATGCAAATTTAATGATAATGAAACCTTAGCTTCTTATGCCAATGGTATATATGATTACTATGATGTTGAACAAATTGAAGAATTTATTGCTTTTAAGGCTGCTTATGAAATTGAATCTTTGTTTGAAAAGTATGAAGCTTTTGATGATGATGTTTATAGGCCTAAAAATCTTGCTATAATTAGATTTCTCTATGAAAATTATGAATACAATTACAATATTAATGCATTTATTGAGAAAGTCTCCGCTGTCCAAGAAGAGACTAATATTTTGCAGGAAGTTATGGAAGAAGAAATTGATGAAACTGTGAGCTCATTGGATGAAAAAGATGATGAGGAGAGCGAAGAACAAAAGGAGGAAGAGTGGATTGATCACCCATGCCCACCTTCTAATGAGAGTAACTCTTCAACTCATACATTGTTTAATTCCCCTTCGTGCTTACCGAAGGATGATTGCTATGATGATTGCTATGATCCCGTTGATTCTCTTGAAATATCCCTTTTTGATGATACTTGCTATGCTGGTGGACAAGATGCCAATATGAATTATGCTTATGGAGATGAACTTTCTATATTTCCTTATGTTAAACATGAAATTGTTGCTATTGCACCCACGCATGATAGTCCTAGTATCTTTTTGAATTCTCCCGACTACACTATATCGGAGAAGTTTGCGCTTAGTAAGGATTATATTGATGGGTTGCCTTTTACCGTTGCACATGATGATTTTGATGAATATAATATGCATGTGCTTTCTGCTCCTACTTTCAATTATTATGAGAGAGGAACTATGTCTCTGCCTCTTTATGTTACCAACACGATAGAATTGCAAGAAACTGCTTATACTATGCATTGGCCTTTACTTGGTGTGCATGAATTGTTCTTTTATGACATGCCGATGAATAGGAAGAGAGTTAGACTTTGTTGTTGCATGATATATGTTACCTTGTGCTCACTACTAAATTACAAATCATTGTTAATTAAAATTGGCTTTGATATACCTTGGGATCCGGGTGGATCCATTACTTGAGCACTATATGCCTAGCTTAATGGTTTTAAAGAAAGCGCTGCCAGGGAGACAACCCGGAAGTTTTAGAGAGTCATTTATTTCTGTTGAGTGATTTTATATAGTTTAAAAACACAAAAATAAAGAGGGGAACCTAAAAACTTTTTAAAAAGGCAAGTGAAAGTAAGAAAGACAAGCATTGTTGAAGTGGGAGAGCTCCTTGAACTTTGTTCATGCTCATGGAAACTTTGTGAATCTTAATTACAGAAACTTTTCATCATAAATAATTATCCCCTTGTACAATTTCATTGTATTATAAAAATAATGTGCTAAGGTTTGCCTTTAGGATGTTTACAATGCTTGTAGGTTTGTATGGTGCAGGACAGAAAATTTGGCTGTAGTGCGCGATTTTAAATTTTTAACTGGAACTTCAATTGGTTCTGATTGTTTTTGCACTGTCTTTATATACAACTTCTTTATTTTTCATAATTTTGGTAGAATTTTTGGGTTAAAAGAATTATGGTGGATGTTCAGATTGCTATAGACTGTTCTGTTTTTGACAGATTTTGTTTTTCATGCATAGTTTGCTTGTTTTGATGAATCTATCAATTTATATTAGTGGATTAAGACATGGAAAAGTTATACTACATTAGACACAATGCATAAACAAAATATGAATTGGTTTGCAACAGTACTTAGAGTGGTGATTTGCTTTATTATACTAACGGTTCTTTCCGAGTTTTCTGTTGAAGTTTTGTGTGGATGTAGTGTCGAAACCAAGGATGTCTCGATATGAGGAAAAGGAAGAGAGGCAAGAGCTCAAGCTTGGGGATGCCCGAGGCACCCCAAGTAAATATTCAAGGAGACTCAAGAGACTAAGCTTGGGGATGCCCCGGAAGGCATCCCCTCTTTCTTCAACAAGTATCGGTATGTTTTCGAATTCGTTGCATTCATGCATAATGTGCAAGTCTTGGAGCGTATTTTGCATTTAGTTTTCATTTTTATTTTATGCACAATGCTGGTATGAGATAGTCCTTGGTTGATTTATAGAATGCTCATTGCACATCACTTAAATCTTTTGAGTATGGCTTTATAGAATGCTTCATGTGCTTCACTTATATCATTTGAAGTCTGGATTGCCTGTTTCTCTTCACAAAGAAAACCGCCATTTGTAGAATGCTCTTTTTCTTCACTTATATTTGTTAGAGCATGGGCATATCTTTTGTAGAAAGAATTAAACTCTCTTGCTTCACTTTTATCTATTTAGAGAGATGACAGGAATTGGTCATTCACGTGGTTAGTCATAAAATCCTACATAAACTTGTAGATCGCTAAATACGATATGTTTGATTCCTTGCAATAGTTTTGCGATCTAAAGATGGTGATATTAGATTCATGCTAGTGGGTGGTTGTGGATTATAGAGACACTTGTGTTGAGGTTTGCAAGTCCCGTAGCATGCACGTATGGTAACCGTTGTGTGACAAATTTGAAGCATGGGGTGTTTCTTTGATTGTCTTCCTTCTAAGTGGCGGTCGGGGATGAGCGATAGTCTTTTCCTACCAATCTATCCCCCTAGGGGCATGCGTAGTAGTACTTTTCTTAGAGGGCTAATAAAATTTTACAATGAGTATATGAGTTCTTTATGACTAAAGTGAGTCCATGGATTATACGCACTTTTACGTTTCCATCATTGCTAGCCTCTTCGGTACCGTGCATTGCCCTTTACACCTTGACAGTTGGTGCAAACTTCGCCGGTGCATCCAAACCCCGTGATATGATACGCTCTATCACACATAAGCCTCATTATTTCTTCCTCAAAACAGCCACCATACCTACCTATCATGGCATTTCCATAGCCATTCCGAGATATATTGCCATGCAACTTCCATCATCATCATATACATGACTTGAGAATTCATTGTCATATTGCTTTGCATGATCGTAAGATAGCTAGCATGATGTTTTCATGGCTTTGTCCTTTTTTGATGTCATTGCTACGCTAGATCATTGCACATCCCGGTACACCGCCGGAAGCATTCATATAGAGTCATATCTTTGTTCCAGTATCGAGTTGTAATATCGAGTTGTAAGTAAATAAAAGTGTGGTGATCATCATTATATAACATTGCCCCATAAAAAAAGAAAAAGGAAAAAAAGGAAAGCCCAAAGAAGCCTAAATAAAAAAGGGGGCCAAATAAGCCCACCCAAAAAAACGGGGGCAATGTTACTATCCTTTTTCCACACTTGTGCTTCAAAGTAGCACCATGTTCTTCATACAGATTGTCTCCTATGTTGTCACTTTCATATACTAGTGGGTATTTTCATTATAGAACTTGGCTTGTATATTCCAACGATGGGCTTCCTCAAATGCCCTAGGTCTCATGAGCAAGCAAGTTGGATGCACACCCACTTAGTTTCTTTTGTTGAGCTTTCATACACTTATAGCTCTTAGTGCATCCGTTGCATGGCAATCCCTACTCCTCTCATTGACATCAATTGATGGGCATCTCCATAGCCCGTTGATTAGTCGCGTCGATGTGAGACTTTCTCCTTTTTTGTCTTCTCCACATAACCTCCATCATTATATTCTATTCCACATATAGTGCTATATCCATGGCTTGCGCTCATGTATTGCGTGAGGGTTGAAAAAGCTGAAGCACGCTAAAAAGTATGAACCAATTGCTCGGCTTGTCATCGGGGTTATGCATGATGGGAGCATTTTTGTGTGACGAAAATGAAGCATGGCCAAACTATATGATTTTGTAGGGATAAGCTTGCTTTGGCCTTGTTGTTTTTAAAAGACATGATTGCTTTATTGGTACGCTCGAAGTATTATTGTTTTTATGTCAAATGATAGGATATTGCTTTGAATCACTCGTGTCTTAATATTCATGCCATGATTAGACATATGATCAAGATTATGCTAGGTAGCATTCCACATCAAAAATTATCTTTTTTATCATTTACCTACTCGAGGACGAGCAGGAATTAAGCTTGGGGATGCTGATACGTCTCCGTCGTATCTATAATTTTTGATTGTTCCATGCCAATATTATTCAACTTTCATATACTTTTGGCAACTTTTTATATTATTTTTGGGACTAACATATTGATCCAGTGCCCAGTGCCAGTTCCTGTCTGTTGCATGTTTTATGTTTCGCAGAAAACCCATATCAAACGGAATCCAAACGGGATAAAAACGGACAGAGAATTATTTTGGAATATTTGGGATTTTCCGGAGGAAGAATCAACGCCCTCCCCCCTAGGCGCGCCCTGGACTCTCGTGGGCCAACCGTAAGGCGGTTGACGCTCTTGTTTTGCCGCAAGAAAGCTAATTTTACGAGAAAAATCTGGGCGAAAGATTCACCCCAATCGGTGTTATGGATCTCCAGGTATAAAAGAAACGGTGAAGGGGAAGGATTCCAGAACACAGAAATAGAGAGATAGATCCAATCCCGGAGGGGCTCTCGCCCCTCCCATGCCATGGGAGCCAAGGACCAGAGGGGAAACCCTTCTCCCATCTAGGGAGGAGGTCAAGTAATAAGAAGAATAAGGGGGGCTCTCTCCCCTTGCTTCCGGTAGCGCCGGAACACCGCGGGGGGCCATCATCATCACCAAGATCTTCACCAACACCGCCGTCATCTTCACCAACATCTCCATCACCTTCCCCCATATATATCCAGCGGTCCACTCTCCCGCAACCCATTGTACCCTCTACTTGAACATGGTGTGTTATGCTTCATATTATTATCCAATGATGTGTTGCCATCCTATGATGTCTGAGTAGATTTCCGTTGTCCTATCGGTGATTGATGAATTGCTATGATTGGTTTGAGTTGCATGTTTTATTATTGGTGCTGTCCTATGGTGCCCTCCGTGTCGCACAAGCATGAGGGATCAACGATGTAGGGTGTTGCAATGCGTTCACGATTCGCTTATAGTGGGTTGCGTGAGTGACTGAAACACAAACCCGAGTAAGGGGATTGTTGCGTATGGGACAAAGGGGACTTGATGCTTTAGTGCTATGGTTGGGTTTTACCTTAATGATCTTTAGTAGTTGCGGATGCTTGCTAGAGTTCCAATCATAAGTGCATATGATCCAAGAAGAGAAAGTATGTTAGCTTATGCCTCTCCCTCAAATAGAATTGCATTAGTGATTACCGCTCTAGTAACGTAGTCAGTTGCCTAGGGGCAATTTCACAACTCCTACCACCATTTTTTCACACTCGCTATATTTACTTTATTGCATCTTTATATAAATAGCCCCTAGCTTTTATTTTCATGCTCTTTATTATCTTGCAAACCTATCCAACAACAGCTACAAAGTATTTCTAGTTTCATACTTTTTCTAGGTAAAGCGAACGTCAAGCGTGCGTAGAGTCGTATCAATGGCCGATAGGACTTGAGAGATTATTTGTTCTACCTTTAGCTCCTCGTTGGGTTCGACAAT
Source organism: Triticum aestivum (assembly GCF_018294505.1). Taxonomy (NCBI): domain Eukaryota; kingdom Viridiplantae; phylum Streptophyta; class Magnoliopsida; order Poales; family Poaceae; genus Triticum; species Triticum aestivum. The sequence goes on from NC_057810.1 coordinate 255,487,532, forward strand.
CTTACTTATCGAAAGAGGCTACAACTATCCCGTATACTTGCGGGTTATCATTGAACCATTTGATGTTTGGGGATTTGACTTTATGGGACCTTTTCCTTCCTCTAATGGGTATACACATATTTGGGTTGCTGTCGATTATCTTACTAAATGGGTATAAGATATTCCAACCAGTAGTGCTGATCACAACACCTCTATTAAAATGCTTAAGGAAGTTATTTTCCCAAGGTTTGGAGTCCCTAGATATTTAATGACCGATGGTGGTTCACATTTTATTCATTGTGCTTTCTGTAAGATGCTTGCTTAGTATGATGTTAATCTTAGAATTGCGTCACCTTATCATCCTCATTCTAGTCGTCGAGTTGAACTTAGCAATAGAGAAATAAAATTAATCTTATAAAAGAATGTTAATAGGTCCTGGAAGAATTGGTCTAAGAAATTAGATGATGCACTTTGGGCTTATGGAATAGCTTACAAAAATCCTATGGGTATGTCTTCATATAAAATTTTATATGGAAAAGCTTGTCATTTACCTCTTGAGTTAGAACATAAAGCATTTTGGGAAATAAAAGAACTCAATTATGATTTCAAACTTGCTGGAGAAAAGAGGTTATTTGATATTAGTTCATTAGATGAATGGAGAACCCAGGCTTATGAAAATGCTAAGTTATTCAAAGAAAAGGTTAAAAGATGGCACGACAAAAGAAGCCAAAAGCGTGAGTTCAAAGTAGGAGAATATGTTCTTTTGTACAACTCTCGTTTCAGATTCTTTGGAGGAGAACTCCTCTCCAAACGGGAAGGACCATATGTCATCGAGGAGGTCTATCGATCCGGAGCTATCAAAATAAATAATGCCGAAGGGACTAACCCGAAGGTTGTCAATGGTCAACGAATAAAACACTATATCTCAGGTACGCATATTAATGTAGAAACCAATGCTTCAAACTTTGACACCGGATGAACACATAAAAGAGTCCTTCCAGAACACTCCAGAATCGTGAAAATAAGGAGGTACGTGATACGGTATGTAAACGGACTTCAAAAAATCCGTAAAAATATTTTTTGTCAGCTTTGGAATATTTAGAAAATTAGGGAAATAAGAAACTTCCAGGAAAGTGACCCTGGTGGGAACGATACACCAGGGCGCGCCAGGCTTTCCTGGCGCATCCAGGTGGTATGTGCCCACTCGGGTACTTTCCAATCTCCGTTTTTCTTCCGTTCTGCCTATTCCCCAAGATAAAAAAATCTATATATAGTTCCCGAACCTGTTACCCTCAGTATCGCGGAGGAATCTCCTATTTTCTTTTCTTGTTGTTTCCTGTCATACCTGGAATAATGTCATCCCAAGACTCTGAGTGTGAGAGCTATGTTGCGGACCTCATCGCAAACCCCAAGGTCTATGGGGATATGGAGCAATATGTCTGGACCTCGGAAGAAGAGGAAGGCTTTGATCCTAAGAGGAAGGAGGAGACAAGCTCAGAGGAGGATGAAGTTCCATTTCCCCAACCTGGGGACATGCACGTTGAATTTAAGAAGTCAAGTCTCCCCAATAAAGCAAAGAGGCCTAAGATCCAGTTTATCCCTTTTCGTATCTTGCAGGAAAATACGCATGATTTATGTAAAAAGGTGTTGGAGCTCGAGTGGGAGATCCGAGAACTGAAAGATGAGAACTATGTCCTCAAGCATAAGCTCAGGAAGAAAGACAAGAAACCATCTTCTTCATCACCACCAAAAGAAAATTAAGTGTTGGGTATGGGCACTCCCCTTGGCTTTCGCCAAGCTTGGGGGAGGTGCCCCGGTATCATATCAATCTCCACTATCTTTTGCCATTATTTTCTTAGTTCGATCCATAGCTATCTTTTGCTATTAGATGAATAAAAGTTTAGTTCAATCCTTTCTTTTTGTTAGTTTACTTACTGATCAATCCTTGTAATCGAGTGTGAGATATAATAAATTTTAGTTTGAGTTTTGCCTTATTTACTTTCTTGCTGCAATAAAAAGAAAGGAAATAAAAAGAAAGATCATATGCTAATCTTATGGTAAGTGATGACATTACACAAGGAAAAGTATAGGTATAAAATTTTATTGTAGATTGACAAACATAGCATTGGTCAATGATGCAACACATGAAAGAATTACTAAGGGAAGAGAAGATTCACATATAAATATACTATCATGGAAATCTTTTGTGATCCTGAGCACCCATTAAAATATTATATGCCAAAATTGTTGACATTGGACAAGGAAGACAACTTAATGATTTATGTTTGTTCATATTCACATAGAAGTCATATTGTCATAGATCCTTCAACATGTGGTGCCTACCCCTATCTTTGCTAGCCAAAAATTCCGCACTAAGTAGAGATACTACTTGTGCATCCAAAACCCTTAAACCCCATCTTGCTTGAGAGTCCGCCATACCTACCTATAGATTGAGTAAGATCCTTCAAGTAAGTTGTCATCGGTGCAAAAAGGGCAATAAAAATTGCTTATAAAAATGTGAGATCATTTAGTGTAAGGGAAAATTGAATGTTGTACGAATTTGTGATGGTGAAGAATAAAAGCGACAGACTGCATAATAAATGTTGCCATCACAAGGGGCAACATAACGTGACGTTCTCTTGCACTAAGGGGTTGAGCGTACAAACAAAAAGCGCATGGCAACCTCTGCTTCCCTCTGCGAAGGGCCTATCTTTTACTTTCATGTATTTACTTTTATGCAAGAGTCAAAGTTTTTCTCTCTATTCCTTTTATTTTTCTCCTTTGGCAAGCATCATGTGGTGAGAAAGATCGAGGCACATATGTCCAGTTGAATATGGGTGGTGAGGGAGTCCTGGACTAGGGGTTATCCGGACAGCCGGACTATCATCGTCCGCCGGACTACAAGACTACGAAGATACAAGATTGAAGACTCCGTCCCGTGTCCGGAGGGACTTTCCTTGGCGTGGAAGGCAAGCTTGGCAATACGGATATGTAGATCTCCTACCATTGTAACTGACTCTGTGTAACCCTAGCCTTCTCTGGTGTCTATATAAACCGGAGGGCTTTAGTCCGTAGGACACAACATACATTACAACAATCATACCATAGGCTAGCTTTAGGGTTTATCCTCCTTGATCTCGTGTTAGATCCACTCTTGTACTACCCATATCATCAATATTAATCAAGCAGGACGTAGGGTTTTACCTCCATCGAGAGGGCCCGAACCTGGGTAAGACATCGTGTCCCTTGTCTCCTGTTACCATCTGCCTAGACGCACAGTTCGGGACCCCCTACCCGAGATCCGCCGGTTTTGACACCGACATTGGTGCTTTTCATTGAGAGTTCCTCTGTGTCGTCACCGATAGGCTCGATGGCATCTTCAACCAACAACGCTGTCCAGGATGAGACTTTTCTCACCGGACAGATCTTCGTATTCGGTGGCTTCGCACTGCGGGCTAATTCACTTGGCCATCTGGAGCAGATTCCTTAAAGAAACAGCCCAAGCGCCGGCGTCAGCGGCGCCGCTCTAAATCCCGCCACAGCAAGAATGGAGATTCCGGCACAGGAGATAATAACACCCCAGAGAGTGCCGAAGATAATTCCCTCCAGCCAGGCTCAGCACAGGAGGATGCAGAAGCAAGCCCCCACGAGAGGGCGGCAGACGAAGAGGTCGAGGATTATAACTATATACCTCCCTCCGAAGACGAGGCAAGCCTCAACGACGATGAATTCGTCGTGCCCGAGGATCCCGTCGAACAAGAGCATCTCAAATGCAGGCTTATCGCCACGGCAAATAGCCTAAAGAAAAAGCAGGAGCAGCTTCAGGCTGATCAGGATCTGCTGGCCGATCGATGGACCGAAGTCCTCGCGGCCGAAGAGTTTAAACTCGAACGCCCCTCCAAAAGCTACCCCAGACGCAAGTTGCTCCCCCGATTAGAGGAGGAAGCATACATACCTTCATCACCAGTGCACGATACGGCCGACCGACCACCCCGTGGCCGTGACAGAGAGGCATCCAGACCCTCCACAAAGACCGTACCCCGGCATCGCTCCAAAAGTACGAAGCCAAGAGGGAACGCGCCGGACTTGCGAGACGTATTGGAGGACAAAGCAAGACAATCCAGATCCATCTACGGATCACGAGGGCGCCCCACGACCCGCGACGAATACCGTCGCGCCGGATACAATAACCCCGGTCGGGCCGAACACAGCAGACAACACTCTCTCGAGCTGCGTCGTGATATTGCTCAATATAGAGGCGCCGCACACCCGCTATGCTTCACTGACGAAGTAATGGATCATCAAATCCCTGAAGGGTTTAGACCCGTAAATATCGAATCCTACGACGGCACAACAGACCCCGCGGTTTGGATCGAGGATTATCTCCTTCACATCCATATGGCCCGCGGCGACGATCTCCATGCCATCAAATACCTCCCACTCAAGCTTAAAGGACCAGCTCGGCATTGGCTTAACAGCTTGCCCGCAGAGTCAATTGGGTGTTGGGAAAACCTGGAAGCCGCATTCCTCGACAATTTCCAGGGCACGTATGTGCGGCCACCAGACGCCGATGACCTAAGCCACATAATTCAGCAGCCAGAGGAATCGGCCAGACAATTCTGGACATGGTTCTTGACAAAGAAAAAAGCAAATCGTCGACTGTCCAGATGCAGAGGCCCTCGCAGCCTTCAAACATAACATCCGCGACGAGTGGCTAGCCCGGCACCTAGGACAGGAAAAGCCGAAATCCATGGCAGCACTCACATCGTTAATGACCCGCTTTTGCGCGGGAGAGGATAGCTGGCTAGCTCGCAGCAACAACCTTAGTAAAAATTCTGGCAGTCCGGATACTAAGGACAACAACGGCAGGTCACGTCGAAGCAAAAATAAACGCCGCATTAACGGCGACGATAAGGAAGATACGACAGTCAACGCCAGATTCCAAGGCTCTAAACCCGGTCAGCGGAAGAAGCCATTCAAAAGAACCACTCCGGGTCCGTCCAACTTGGACCGAATACTCGACCGCTTATGCCAGATACACGGCACCCCTGAAAAGCCAGCCAATCACACCAACAGAGATTGCTGGGTGTTCAAGCAGGCAGGCAAGTTAATTGCCAAAAACAATGACAAGGGGCTAAACAGCGACGACGAGGAAGAGACCCGACCGCCGAACAATAGAGGACAGAAGGGTTTCCCCCCACAAGTGCGGACGGTGAACATGATTTACGCAACCCATATACCCAAGGGGGACCGGAAGCATGCACTAAGGGACGTCTATGCGATGGAGCCAGTCGCCCCGAAGTTCACTCCATGGTCCTCTTGTACGATCACTTTCGATCGAAGAGACCATCCGACCAGCATACGCCATGGCGGATTTAACGCATTGGTTTTAGACCCAATCGTCGATGGATTTCACCTCACGAGAGTCCTGATGGACGGCGGCAGTAGCCTGAACCTGCTTTATCAGGATACAGTGCGCAAGATGGGCATAGACCCCTCAAGGATTAAACCTACAAAGACAACCTTCAAAGGTGTCATACCAGGTGTGGAAGCCAATTGTACAGGCTCAGTCACACTGGAAGTGGTCTTCGGATCCCCGGACAATTTCCGGAGCGAGGAGTTAATCTTTGACATAGTCCCGTTCCGCAGCGGCTATCACGCTCTGCTTGGACGAACCACATTTGCAAAGTTCAACGCGGTGCCGCATTATGCAGACCTCAAGCTCAAGATGCCAGGCCCACATGGAGTTATCACGGTCAACGGAAATACGGAACGCTCCCTCCGAACGGAGGAACATACGGCGACTCTCGCGGCAGAAGTACAGAGCAGCCTTTTAAGGCAATTTTCAAGTCCGGCCGTTAAACGGCCGGATATAGCAAAACGCACCCGAAGCAATACCAACCAAGACCACCTGGCACGATCAGAGCACGCGTAGCAATGCATCCCTAACCCCCGCCCTCGCATGATTGCAAAAACAACCCTCCGCGTACATCATTACGCTTTGGAGATACCATGGGCGTAGGGGAAGGGGCACGATCACAATGGACCCAGAGTGCGGCTCGACCACACCAGGGGCTCGCAAGCGTGCCACTCTTTTTTATTATTATTTTCCTTCTTTGTATACACAGGACTCCGTTAACCAGAGGCCCTGTCCGACGGTGAACCTGCCGAACTCACGATGCAACAGCCAGGGAAAAAAGAAGGCTGCGACAAACACTCAGGTGGTCTTAATTACGAGCATTAAATTCGATTATATACACTAAGTCCGCAGCTCATCCCTGGAGGGGGACATGTTTAATTAGTCCAAATCCCTTGCTTACCGCACTATTTGTATCAGTCCGCATTCATAGCAGACTTTCTATTTTTAATAAATAATGCAGAACTTTTCGACTGCAATTACATTACTTTTTATATATATGTTCATTACATGAAATCTTGCACCCGTATATTTTGGTACGGCCGAATACACCAGGGGCTTATGTTCCCCACATTATGGTGTGATAAGTCCGAACACTTTCATAAGTGCAGCACCCCGAACTTATAGCATTATATGAATCGGCTCTGAATCATGTCTTGGGTCAATAGTTGGGTTTGCCCGGCTCCCACGTTTTGGTGCCTTACGTTCCGTTCTGTCGGCTAAGGTGGCACTGGGAGAACCACTGCGATTGCGCCCCAGTTGAGTCGGGCGAGCGCCTCAGTGGAGAAAGCTAAAACTGACCGGCATGATAAGGCGAGAGACCAGTCGCTGTTCGTGAGGTCGTTTCGGGTCCTTAAAGACCCACGCCGCTTCGAGCGAAGTTCCGGATAATGTCCGACAAAGGCGTGGATAGCGCCCCGGATTCGGTCTTCCGAATACCAGGGGCTTCGCCGAAATTTAAAATTATAGAATTCTATGGCTAAGTGAGAGTGTTCAAGCATTATAAGTCCGGTTGCCTTGTTCGTTGTGTTGAGCGCCTCCCTAGATGGACCCAAAAATGGGAACAAGAGTGCTCAAGTTTATCCCGAACACCCCAGCACTCGCGGCTCGGGGGCTGAAGCCAACGACTTGCCATCTCTCAGATTTTATAAACGGCCGCACAGAAGGTAGTATTTTAAATTAAACAAGTGTTGCTTCAAGCGCATATGAACAAAGTTTTCAGCGCACAGGATAATACATAGCGAGTTTACTCAAAAATTACATCTCTAGGGCATTCATCCGCAATATCGCGGGCTCCCTTCAGGACAGTTTTATAATACATTTCGGGTGTGCGATACTCCTTGCCCGGTGGCGGCGGGTCCATGAGAAGCTTCTCCGCGTCCAGCCTGCCCCAATGCACCTTTGTGCGGGCAAGGGCCCGACGAGCACCTTCAATACAGGCGGAGCGCTTGATGACCTCCACCCAGGGGCACGCATCCACCAGCCGCCGCACGAGGCCAAAGTAGCTTCCAGGCATGGCCTGTCCAGGCCACAGCCGGACTATAAGGCCCTTCATGGCCTCCTCAGCTACCTTGTGGAGTTCGACAAGATGCTTCAGCTGGTCGCTTGGGGGCACCGGATGGCCGGCCTCAGCATACTGAGACCAGAAGACCTTCTCTGTTGAGCTCCCCTCCTCGCCACGGTAGAATGCGGCGGCATCGGACACACTACGCGATAGATCTGCAAACGCCCCTGGAGAGCTCCGAATGCGGGTAAGTGTCAGCTAGTTTACATAAACATGCTTGCTTTGCATGAAAAATGCCTTACCCGCCGCTATCTTTTTCACATCTTCAACCTCTTGAAGGGCCTTACGGGCCTCGGCCTTGGCGGACTTGGCACTTTCGAGAGCCGAGGCGAGCTCGGACTCTCGAGTCTTGTAGTCGCGCTCCAAACTCTCATGCTTTTCCATGAGAGCCTGGAGCTCTTGCCGCACTTCCACCACCGGCGCCTCTTGTTTCTCTCGCTCGGCCCACTCCGCAGCCTCACTGCGTTCGGCCGCGGACACAGCCTCCTTCAGGGCGGCCACCTCGTTCGTGGCCCCTGTAATACCCATATTATCCTTGTTAATTTTATTGCAACCAAAATCCTTTTCTGTAAGGTAACTATTCAAAGTGGTGTTACTCACCTTCTTTGTCCTCGAGCTGCTTCTTGGCATGGCCGAGCTCTTGCTCGGACCGCTCGAGATCCTGTTTTAATGCACCGACCTCCGCAGTCAGTGCGGCAGAGGTCAACAGCGCAGCCTGCAAACCCATATTGACATATTTTAAGCAACCATGCGTCTATCTTTTAAGATCCTCGGTCCGGCTTTTCTTTCCGAACACCGAACTGAGCATCAGGGGCTACTGTCTATGTAGTATTACATTACATAATTATAACTTCTTACCTCAAAGCCTGTTAGAAGGCTGCTGTAGGCTTCGGTCAGCCCGCTCTTGGCAAGCTGAACCTTCTGAATCACCGCACTCATGATAGTGCGGTGTTCTTCCTCGATGGAAGCGCTTTTCAGCGCCTCCAGCAAGTTGTCGAGCGCCTCCGGTTGGACAGAGGCCGCCGGCATCATGGTCTTGCCCTTCTTTCGAAGGGGCCGCTTGCTGGACTCCGGAACCATTGCAGGTTCCGACGTAGAGTCCGGCGCAAAGTCCGGGAGGCTGCTTTGCGGCGCCTCCGGAGCCTCCTCCTGATGGGTCCCTCTCTGGGATCCCACCTCGGTGTCCTCATCAGTGTGGGGGGTGGAGGCAGTCGGAAGTGAATCCACATCCGACGGGGCCAACGACCCGCTCGATGAAGCGGGGAGATCATCATCGGCCGAACTACGGACAGTATGCGGCATTAGAAAGGCACTATGTGGCACGAAAGCAATTTCAGATTATACAGGGATCCGGATACTTACGATCTCGCTGGAGGCCTAGCCCTTGAAGGCCACTCCTTTTCGCCAACATTGGTGTTGGCGGAGCTGTCCGGGGGAATAGTTCTCCCCCTCTTGGACCCTCCGGCCTCCCCTGTAGGGGAGGCCTTCCTCTTTCTCTCTCCCTCCTCTGGGAGAGAGTCTTCTTCCTCCTCCTCATCTTCGGGGGAGGAATCCGCCTCTTCGTCGGATACCTGAAAACGGGTACTCTTCCGAGTACCCGTGGCCACCTTCTTGGCCTTCTTCTCGAGCACCACGTGCGGTGCCGGAACCAGCAACCCTGCTAGACGGGCGTCCACTGGGTCTTCTGGCATGGGAGCCGGGCAGATGAGCTGCTCGGCCTTCTTCATCCATTCCTGTCAAAGAAGAAGGAAGATTGAAACCCACTTAGGGTCAAACTCTTAACAATAAGTGTCCCGTAAAGGGGTTGAATCACTTACCTCGTCAGCTGGATGCTGCGAGCAGAATCCGCGATCTTCTATCGCGAATGCGGGGGCTTCAGCGCCCTTAAACAACACCCTCCAGGCACCTTCGTATGTCGTGTCGAAGAGCTCGCTCAGCGCCTGGTGCTGTTCCGGATCAAACTCCCATAGATTGAATGCCCGCTCTTGGCATGGGAGGATCTGGCGAACGAGCATGACTTGGACTACGTTAACCAGCCTGAGCTTTTTATCCACCAGCTTCCGGATACAGGCTTGGAGTCCCGTCACCTCCTTCGAATTACCCCACCGCAAGCCCTTCTCTTTCCAGGAGGTGAGCTGCGTGGGGATGCCAAATCTGAACTCGGGGGCCGCCGCCCACGTGGGTTCGCGCGGCTCGGTGATGTAGAACCACCCCGATTGCCACCCCTTGACGGATTCCATGAAGGCCCCTTCAAACCAAAGGACGTTGGGCATCTTGCCCAACATGGCGCCTCCGCATTCCGCTTGCGTGCCCTTCACAACCTTCGGCTTGACGTTGAAGGTCTTGAACCACAGGACGAAGTGGGCCGGATGCAGATGAAGGCCTCACACACGACGATAAACGCCGAGATGTTGAGGATGAAGTTCGGCGCTAGATCTTGGAAATCCAGGCCGTAGTAGAACATGAGCCCCCGGACAAAAGGGAAGTGGAAAACCCAGTCTACGGAGGAAATGGGGGAGGAAAACAACCCTCTCATGGGGCCTGGGGGTAGGGATGAGCTGCCCCTTGTCGGGCAGCCGATGCGCGATGTCACCGGAAAGGTATCCGACGCTGCGCAGCTTGGTGATGTGCTCCTCCTTAACGGTGGAGGCCAACCATTTGCCTCCCGCTCCAGACATGGTCGGAAAGGGTCGAGGCGAGATGCGCGAGCTTGGGCGTTGGAGCTTGAGTGCGCGGAGATGGATAAGCAAAGGTGGAAGAAGGCGTAGGTGAGAAGGTTAACCCTTATCCCTTATATAGGGGCGGACGAAGACTATGCGTTCCCCACCAGCCTGGTAAAACTCGCTTATCTCCCAAGCGCCACCATCAATGGCGCGGTTGGGTTACCCACGTCCGTATTGATGAGAATCCCGGAATAAGGGGAACACGATCTCTGCTTTGACAGGACGTGCCAAGGAAACCGCTTCGCTAAACGTGCTGAGGTGGTATAATAAAAAACGATTCAAGTAAAGGCTTGGTAGCGGTGTGATGTCATGCCGCATAATACGTCAGCAGATTGGACTTGTGTACATTTTATTCTCTCTACGGTGGAATGTGGAATTTATTTTGCAGAGTCGGACACTATCCTGGTGTTCATGATCTTCTCTGGATTATTCAAAGGAGGAACCTGCCTTGCAATGTCGAACATTATGCGCGCCGGACTTATCGTCATTGAAGCCTGGTTCAGGGGCTACTGAGGGAGTCCTGGACTAGGGGGTGTCCGGACAGCCGGACTATCATCGTCCGCCGGACTACAAGACTATGAAGATACAAGATTGAAGACTCCGTCCCGTGTCCAGAGGGACTTTCCTTGGCGTGGAAGGCAAGCTTGGCGATACGGATATGTAGATCTCCTACCATTTTAACCGACTCTGTGTAACCCTAGACTTCTCCGGTGTCTATATAAACCGGAGGGCTTTAGTCCGTAGGACACAACATACATTACAACAATCATACCATAGGCTAGCTTTAGGGTTTAGCCTCCTTGATCTCGTGGTAGATCCACTCTTGTACAACCCATATCATCAATATTAATCAAGCAGGACGTAGGGTTTTACCTCCATCGAGAGGGCCCGAACCTGGGTAAAACATCGTGTCCCTTGTCTCCTGTTACCATCTCCCTAGACGCACAGTTCGGGACCCCCTACCCGAGATCCACCGGTTTTGACACCGACAGGTGGCATAAGTTATTATTGTTGATATCACCCTTGAGGTGAGTGTGTTGGGAGGCGAAACTCTAAGCCCCTATCTTTCTTTGTGTCTGGTTGAAATGTTTTGCTCATGTGTACGCGGTGAGTGTTAGCAATCCTAGAAGACTAAATGATGGTGGAGTATGTGGACTATCCTAAAGGCTCTGATACGTGACCCTTCCTAAAAATATGATGAACTGTAGTTGCAAAGTTGACTGAGAACATAGTTTTTGGTTTCCAATAGAGTTTATGCTTTATACTTCAATGTTGTGATGAACTACCACTTGTTCATAAGAAGTCTCTGATAAAAGTTCTATAATAAAAGTTTTGTATTAAAGTTTTTTGTTGTTATAATAAGTCACATGATGCTGCTATGTCCATATTTTTGTTTTTATCGACACCTCTCTCTCTCTAAGCATGTGGACATGTTTTTCGATTTCGGTTTTCGCTTGAGGACAAACGAGGTCTAAGCTTGGGGGAGTTGATATGTCCATTTTGCATCATGTTTTCCTACTATTTTTATGTTGTTTTATCGTATAATAATGCTCTTGGAGTAATTCTAATGCCTTTTCTCTCATAATATGCAAGGTATGCACCAAGGGGGAGGATTCTGGGAGCTGGAAATCTGGACCTGAAAAAGCTACGTCAAGCTACCTATTCTGCACAACTCCAAATAAGTTGAAACTCCCCGAGGATTTTTTATGGAGTATTTATGGAATATTGGAGCAAATAAGTACCAAAGGAGGGCAACTAGGTGGGCACAACCCACCTGGGTGCGTCAGGAGGCCCAGGCGCGCCCTGGTGGGTGCTGCCCTTCACGGCCCACCTCCGGTGCCCATCTTCTGGTATATAAATCATTTTGACCTAGAAAAAATAAGGGGAGGACATTCGGGACGAAGCGTCGCCGCCTCGAGGTGGAACTTGGGCAGGAGCACTTTTGCCCTCCGGTAGAGCGATTCCGCCGAGGGAACTTTTGCCCTCCGGTAGAGCGATAGCCCTCTGGAGGGGGAAATCATTGTCATCATCATCACCAACAACTCTCCCATCTTGGGGAGGGCTATTTTCATCAACATCTTTACAGCACCAACTCCTCTCAAACCCTAGTTCACCTCTTGCGTTCAATCTTTGTATCAAAATTATAGATTGGTGCCCATGGGTGACTAGTAGTGTTGATTACATCTTGTAGTTGATTACTATATGGTTTATTTGGTGGAAGATTATATGTTCAGATCCATTATGCTATTCAATACCCATCTGATCTTGAGCATGTTTATCATTTGTGAATAGTTACTTTCGTTCTTGACGTCACTGGCGAAATCATGTTGCAAGTAATCATGTGAACTTGATATGTGTTCGAGATTTTGATGGTATGTATGTTGCCATTCTCTTAGTGGTGTCATGTGAACATCAACTACATGACACTTCACCATATTTGGGCCTAAGTGAATGCATTGTGGAGTAGTTATTAGAAGGTGGGTTGCAAGAGTGACAGAAGCTTAAACCGCAGTTTATGCGCTATTCCGTAAGGGACCGATTGGATCCAAAAGTTTAATGCTATGGTTAGAATTTATTCTTAATACTTTTCTAATAGTTTTGGATGCTTGCGAGAGGGTTAATCGTAAGTAGGAGGTTTGTTAAAGTAAGAAAAGCACCTAAGCACCGGTCCACCCACATATCAAATTATCAAAGTACCGAACACGAATTAAGCCAACATGATGAAAATGACTGGATGAAATTCCCGTGTACCCGCAAGAAAATTTTGCTTATCATAAGAAACCATTTTGGCATGTCCTTTGCCTCAAAAGGATTGGGCTATCTTGCTACCAAACTACTCTGCTACTTACAATTTTAGCACTTGCAGAAATTACCTCGCAAAAAACCACTTGTCATTTCCTTCTGCTCCTCGTTGGGTTTGACACTCTTACTTATTGAAAAGTTCTACAATTGACCCCATATACTTGTGGGTCATCAGGTAGGTGTAGAACAGGTTCACCGACATTGTATGTTTTAGCCCGCACTTCACTGCTTTGGTAACACCTGGCCTGTTGCTGATAGAATACGGAACGGGCCTTGGCAACATCGCTCCTCTTCGAGTCCATCTAGGTCCTCTTGCTAATCTAGATAGGCTTCTTTCTCTTTGTACATGTGCACTCTAGGTGAGTCATTGATATTATCGCAGGGGAATATGACGTCTACGCCATACACCATAAAGAAAGGTGTGTATCTGGTCATTCGATTGGGCGTGGTCCGGAGTCCCCAAAGTACGAAATCAAGTTCCTCAACCCAGTGCTTGTCTGATTCTCGTAAAGAGCACACTATTCTGGGCTTAATACCACTCATGATCAGACCATTGGCCCATTCGACTTGGCCGTTTGTTTGAGGATGGTATACGGATGTGTAGTCGAGTTTAATGCCCAACTTAGTGCACCAAGTTTTCACCTCATGAGGTGTGAAGTTTGAGCCATTATCAGTGATGATACTGTGCGGTACACCATTATGGTGGACTACACCAGATATTAATTCAATCACCGGTCTGGCCTCAACTGGTTTTACTGGTTTTGCTTCTATCCATTTAATGAATTTATCAACCATGACCAACAAGTATTTCTTTTTGTGGTTTCCCCCTTTAAGGGATCCAACCATGTCGAGCCCCCAGAGCACAAAGGACTGTGTAATGGGGATTGTTCTTAATGCCTTGGGAGGCATGTGGCTTTGATTGGCGAAAAGATGATAGCCCATGCAATGTTGGACGAGGGCTTGAGCATCTGCTCGAGCCGTGGGCTAGAAAACCCATGTCCTAAACGCCTTGCTTACGAGGGCTCGAGCTGCGGCATGATAACCGCCGAGGTAGCATGTATTTCTGCCAAGAGCTTCCTTCCTTCTTCTTCGGATATACACCTTTGAAGGACTTCGGTAGTACTTCTTTTATACAGGTCACCCTCATGCACTTTAAAGGCTTTAGAGCGCCGAACTATGCATCGAGCCTCGTTTTGATCGTCGGGGAGCTCTTGCCTATTAAGGTAGGCCGGGAATGGTTCGGTTTAGGGAGCAATAACTGCCATGATCTCATGAGCGGAGGGTGTTATCTCTGGACCCCTCATGGTGTGTGTTGTGTTTGGCGGCTGGGGGTGTGATCAGGTCTTTATTGCCTTCTCCGCTCTAATCCTGCCACAACACAGATGGCTTAAAGAGCCTTTCTACAAAGGTGTTGGGTGCCACGGGTCGTGATTCGCGCCCATACAAGGAAGGATGTCGGCTGCCCTAATTAATTTCTTGAGCGACATGATGGAACTCAAGTCCATCAAACTGAGCTGATATTTTTAATATAGTGTTTCGATATGCCACCATTTTTCGGTCCTTTGCATCGAACTCTCCATTGATCTGGGAAATTGTGAGGTTCGAATCTCCGCGCACCTCCAAGCATTGTATACCCATGGAGACAGCCATGTGAAGACCCTGTAGTAGTGCCTCATATTCGGGTGCATTGTTTGAGGCCGTATACATAATTTGCAGTACGTAGCGGACTGTGTCCCGAGTAGGGGATGTGAGGATTACACCAGCCCCCAGTCCGGCTAGCATTTTAGAGCCATCGAAGTACATAATCCAATTGGAGTATGAGTTGTACTCTTTAGGGAGTTCGGCTTCTATCCATTTAGCGACAAAGTCGGCCAATACCTGAGATTCAATAGCCCAGCATGACTTGTATATGATTTCGAATGGTAATAGCTCGATGGCCCATTTGGCTATGTGTCCAGTGATGTCCCTGTTATTGATAATGTCATCGAGTGGTACTTCAGATGCCACTATGACCGAACACTCTTGAAAGTAGTGTCGTAATTTGCGGGATGCCATGAAGACTATGTAGGCTATCTTCTAATAGTGGGGGTATCGGGATTTGCAAGGTGTAAGGACCTCCGATACATAGTAGACTGGTTTTTGGGTGGGGAATTTATGTCCCTCCTCCCCTCGTTTGACGACGAGGACAGCGCTGACTAGTTGTAAGTTGCCGAAATATATAATAACATAGGCTCTCCAACACCTGGTGCGGCCAAGATTGGGTTGCTTGCGAGAAAGGCCTTGATTTCTTCCAATCCGGCTGTGGCTGCATCCGTCCATTTGAAGTTGCCAGTGCGGCGCAGTAGCTTGTATAGTGGTAATGTTTTTTCTCCTAATTTGGAGATAAATCGGCTTAAGGCCGCGACGCACCCAACTAGTTTATGGACCTGCTTTAGGTCTGTTAGTATGGCCAGTTGTGACAAAGCTCAGATCTTGGCTGGGCTTGCCTCAATTCCTCTATGGGAAACAATGAACCCCGGCAGCTTTCTGGCAGGAACTCCGAAGACACATTTTTCCGGATTAAGCCGTATGCCATATGTTCGGAGGTTGTCGAAGGTGAGGCGAAGATCGTCCACCAGTGTCTCGATGTGCTTTGTCTTGATGACCATGTCGTCCACATATGCTTCGACTGTTTTGCCTATTTACTTTTCCAGGTAAGTTTGAATCATGCGCTGGTAGGTAGCGCTATTGTTTTTTAGTCCGAAGGGCATAGTATTAAAGAAGAATGAACCATAAGGAGTGATGAACACGGTTGCCTCCTGGCCCGATTCCTTCATCTTAATCTGATGGTATCCGAAACAAGCGTCGAGGAAACACAAGGAGTCGTGCCCTACAGTTGCATCAATAATTTGGTCAATGCGAGGTAGTGGGAAGGGGTCTCCAGGGCAAGCCTTGTTAAGGTCCTCGAAATCCACACATAGGCGCTAGGATTTATCCTTCTTTGGTACCATAACCAAGTTGGCTAAACAATCCGGATGTTTATTTTCTCTAATAATCGAGCCTCTAACAATTTGGCTAGCTCTTCTCCCATGGCTTGGCGCTTGGGTACGGAGAATCGCCATAGTGTTTGCTTTACGGGTTTGAATCCCTTGATTATATTAAGACTGTGTTCGGCCAGTCTTCGTGGGATGCCGGGCATGTTTGAAGGGTGCCAGGCGAAGATATCCCAATTCTCTCGCAGGAATGTGCGTAGGGCAGCATCCACTGCCGGATCCAGCTGTGCTCCGATAGATGTTGTTTTATTAGGGTCCGTCGGATGCACTTGGAATTTTGCTATTTCCTCGGCTAGCTTGAAGGTGGTGATTTTGGATCTTTTGTCCAGGATCACATCGTCCCTATCCACCGTGGACTATAGGGTGGTCAATTCCTCCGCTGCTAGGGCTTCGGATAGTGCCTCGAGGGGCAACGATGCAGTTTTATTTTTGGTGCGAAGGGCTTTGTCCGGGTCACTCGAGATTGTGATGATTCCATTAGGCCCGGGCATTTTGAGTTTCATATACCCATAGTGGGGTATAGTTTGAAAGCGGGAAAAAGCATCCCGGCCAAGGATGTCGTGATACCCGCTGTAGAAGGGGACCACATGAAAGAGCAACTCTTCAGTTCTATAGTTCTCAGGTGTGACGAACACCACATCCAGTCTAATTTTTCCCGAGCAGTGTGCCTATCGACCGGGGATAATACCTCGAAAGGTGGTGTTACTTTGCTCGATGCGTGATCTGTCCATTTGCATTTTGTCAAGCGTGTCCTCATAGATGAGGTTAAGTCCATTGCCGCCATCCATGAGCATTTTAGTAAGCCGTAAACCATCAACGATAGGGTTTAGTACTAAGGCAGCGGGTGCTCAGACTGATCGAGCCTTTGGTTCGTCTTTGCCCATAAAGGTTATTGTCGTGTCATTCCATGGGCTCAGTGTTGGGGAACACAGTAATTTCAAAAAAAAAATCCTACGATCACACAAGATCTATCTAGGAGATGCATAGCTACAAGAGGGAAGAGTGTGTCCAAGTACCCTCGTAGACCGAAAGCGGAAGCGTTTAGTAACACGGTTGATGTAGTCGAACGTCTTCGCGATCCAACCGAGCCAAGCATCGAACGTACGGTACCTCCGCGTTCAGCACAAGTTCAGCTTGATGACGTCCCTCGTACTCTTGATCCAGTTGAGGCCGAGGGAGAGCTTCGTCAGCACTATGGCATGGCGACGGTGATGATGAAGTTACCGGCGCAGTGCTTCGCCTAAGCACTACGATGATATGAGCGAGGTGTGTAACTATGGAGGGGGAACTGCACACGGCTAAAAGATAAACTTGTGTCTCTTTGGTGTGCCCCCTGCCCCCGTATATAAATGAGGGAGGGAGAGAGGCCGGCCCCCTAGGGGCGCGCCAAGTGTATGGAGTCCTACTAGGACTTCCAAGTCCTAGTAGAAATCCTTTCCCTTTTAGGAGTAGGAGAGAAGGAAGGAGAGAGGGAGTAGGAAACGGCAAGGGGGGTGCCGCCCCCTTCCCCTAGGCCAATTCAGACCCATGGGGGTGCCACCTCTCCTTTGCCTGCCTCCTCTATTTCCCATACGGCCCAATAAGGCCCATTACTTCTCCCGTGAATTCCCGTAACTCCTCGGTAGTTCGAAAAATACCTGAATCACTCGGAACCTTTCCGATATCTGAATATAGCCTTCCAATATATCGATCTTTACGTCTCGACCATTTCAAGACTCCTCGTCACTTCCGTGATCTCATCCAGGACTCCCAACAAACTTCGGTCATCAAAACACATAACTCATAATATAAATCATCATCAAACATTAATCGTGCGGACCCTACGGCTTCGAGAACTATGTAGACATGATCGAGACACATCTCCGATCAATAACCAATAGTGGAACCTGGATGCTCATATTGGCTCCTACATATTCTACGAACATCTTTATCGGTCAAACCACATAACAACATACATTGTTCCCTTTGTCATCGGTATGTTACTTGCCCGAGATTCCATCGTTGTTTTCATCATACCTAGTTCAATCTCATTGCCGTCAAGTCTCTTTACTCGTTCCGTAATACTTCATCCTGCAACTAACTCATTAGTCACAATACTTGCAAGGCTTATAGTGATGAGTATTACCGAGAGGACCCAGAGACACCTCTCCAAAACACGAAGTGACAAATTCTAATCTCGATCTATGCCAACCCAACAAACACATTTGGTGACACCTATAGATCACCTTTATAATCACCCATTTACGTTGTGACGTTTGGTAGCACACAAAGTGTTCCTCCGGTATTCGGGAGTTGCATAATCTCATAGTCTGAGGAACATGTATAAGTCATGAAGAGAGCAGTTGTAATGAAACTGTAACGATCATAATGCTAAGCTAACACTACTAGGGAAAACCTTATACACAGAATCTTAGCAGCAGCGCGGTTTAAAAACAAACGCTATTGCTAATTAGCAGTAGCGAGCTTGACAAAAACTCGCTACTAATAACGCGGTAGTAGTAGTGCTCTAGGTGAAACAAGCGCTACTACTATAAATGCCACGGCGTTGCCTCCAGGCTAGATATAGTAGTAGCGCCCTTCCCTGGACGCGCTACTGCTAAAGTACTTAGTAGCAGCGTTTTTTTTCAAAACTCACTGCTACTAATTATTGCACCTAATTAAGTTTAATTAGTCCCATACTGCTAAGCGAACAAGGTGTTTACCACCTTAAATATGTTACCTCTCAAACTATCTTGAGCACTTGGTCTTCATTGAACTATATGTGTAGGATTTTTGGTTGCAATATGAATCTTCACCAGTGCCTATACAGGTACTGTGAGGATTCATGTTGACTATTTAGATTCTACACAAAAAGATCAATGATGACCAATGTATATTTTTGAAGCGTCCTTAGACTTATCATTAGCGTTTTTATGTAAAACGCGCTATTGCTACGTTTGCTATAGCACGTTTACTAAAGTGTGCTACTGCTATTCGACTTAACCACCCGCGGGCTCAAAATTTTGCTAAGTCCTCCTTTCCCCGCTGTTCCCCTACTCCTCTGTCGCCGCCGCCCGAGTCTGCCCTCACCGCCGCCGCCCGAGGCCACCCTCAACCTCACCGCCGCCGCCCGCCGCCACTCTAGACCTCACTGTCGCCGCCCTCGACCTCACCGCCGCTGCCCGAGCCCGCCTAGCACCACCGCCTCCCGATCCCGAGCCCGCCCTCGCCGCCGCTACACCTCCATCACCGAGAACCTCCCCGCCACCATCTCTCCCCTCTATGTAAGCCCCCCACACCTCCCCCACCCCCTTTCTCTCTGCTTAGTTAGTACTAAATGCTTTTTAGTACTAGTAGATGTTAATTTAGGGTTCATAGATAATGATTTTTAGTAGTAGTAGATGTTAATTAGTAGTAGTGATGGTACTAGTTAACTAGGGTAGTATGGTTAATAGTAGATGTTTTTTACTATTGTATAATGTAGTTTTTTTACTGTTTTTAGTAAGTGTTTAAAATAATTAGTAAGTAAATTAATAAACTAGTTGAACTAGTTTAGTTTTAGTTGAACTAGTTTAGTAAGTAAATTAATAAACAAGTTGAACTAGTTGAATTAATAGAACTAATGTATTTTTAGTAAGAAAATTAATATAACTAGTTGAACTACTTTATTTTTAGAAATAATTAGTTTTTTATATATTTATAGTAAGTTTATATTGAGTAAGAACTAGTTGAATTAATAGAACTAGTTGAACATGTCATATTCGGGATGTATTAGTGATAACTTATAGGGCTTTTGCTTTTGCAGAAATCAAGGAGCCTCTCCATCACCGTCGTCGTCCCCGTCACTGACCCCCTCCGACCTTGAGGTGAGACCTGCAAAATCTCCATGTATATCTTGTGTTGCTCAAATAGGATATGGGTTGCCCAAGTGGGCGGTCATGTTCAGGTTACACCTCCGAGTGGCCTATGTTTTGCCGGAGTGTTGATTAATTTCCGTTCCGGCAAATTTCAGGTGCTCGATATGTCCTTTTTTAGCAAAGCTCATGCCGGATTTTTTCGTGAATTCTGGCATGACTTGTGCTAGAATATGTAGGAAATATCGAGTGGCCTAGATTTTCTCGAAAAATAATGATCTAATTTAGGTTTTTTAGTACATATATTTAATTGTACAATTTTAATCTTTGAATTATGAATGTAGGAAATGTCGTACTCAGACGACGAAAGTCTACCGGGGGAGTGCAGCTGGGGCCACGACAATCGAGGTCTGTGCGACAGGTTCCTTTAGCTGAATGAAGATCAACGCTTCAGCATTAAGCTCGAGGAGTCCTTCGATGTTGAAATGGTACGCAACGACGACAAGTGTTTTTTCGTAATTAAGCATGACTTCAACTATTTCAACGTCTAATTTTCGTCTTTTACAATTCGACTAGCTTATACCATGCCATGCAAGACGCTATGTCTTGGAGAGGATGGGTTTTGAAGACCATGAAAATTTTGAAACAAAGAAAATACACCTAAGGACCCATCATGATATGGATTTTGAAGTAAATCTGTACAATTCTCATAGCGTAACCCATTTTGGTTGCCAAAATTGGGAAGCACTTTGCAAAATGTATGGTTTTTATGAGGGTATGATTGTCACCATGGATCTTGATGATCCTTACATCGAGCGAGACAATATGGACATTTGGGTCCTTGTTGATACGCTTCCGATTCTACCGCTATGTGAGTTTCTCAAACATAGTTATTAACTAATTTATATTGTTTATTTCAAAATAGTTGACAGCTTATTTGCATTGACAACTTATTTTGATTCTTCAAAGAATGTGCGGAAGATGGTAGACAAAACCCACTACACCAATGGCTCCGAATTAACTTATAAGGAGAAAAATCATCTGATCGCATTTTGTACTTATCTTGAGAATTACAATACCTATTATCGAACTCCTCCAAATTATGGTGAATACACGCCACTAGTGCATGTGTTGAACTACGGTAACTTCTATGGAGATACCCTGGTAAGATTTTTTTACTATTACGACATCCATGCATCTTTTGCATACTTCTAAAACTAGTACATCATTGCTAACTATGAAGTTATTACTATGTTTTTCAACAGAAAATCCCGATGGATTGTGTGCCTCATCAGATGTACCAGAATGGTAGCCTTGCAGTTCTGAACATACAGCCAGGTCAACCTACGGATCTCACCTGTGCATATCGGATTTCTAAAACCGGTGAACACATGCTAAACAAAGAATGGAAAAAATGTTTGGACATTCATAAGGAGGTTCTTGTAAGTAACATTAAGCGAAAGGCAAGAATTGGAGACAGGATAATCTCCATTCTCCATAATGGAGAGTTAGGGGCTATCTTGGTTTTTGCTAGTTTACCTTAGAGAATATAGTAGGTCCTAAGAGAATGCAGTAGGTCCTATGAGGTACAATATGTTTATTATGTGGTACAATGTGTTAGAGTTGATGATGAGGAGTAGTTGTGATTACGACTAGTGACCAATTTGCTATGTGATGTCTCATTGATGAAAACGATGACTTGAGGAGGTGTTATATGACAATGATCTATTATGATGATAGGTTGTTAATGATATGATGATATTTATTATATCATTGGGTGAAAGAACTGCGGATTAGTTTCAAGTGGATGGACATCCACTTGAAACTAGTCCACGGTTCTTTCACCCCATGATGTAATAACTCATTATGATGTAAAAACACTCTCTAAATTCCTGTTGTATGAAAACTTGTGTAAAGGTGTATGAATACAACATGAAATAAAATACGAAATAATAGTAGTAGCGCGGGCAGGGAGAAGCGCTACTACTAATTACCAGTAGCGCTCCTCAGGGAAAGTGCTACTACTAAGTCAATATAGCAGTAGTGTGGGTTAAGGCACGCTATTGCTAACCTTTAGCTGTAGCGCCATACCAGTAGCGCTCCAGCCCGCGCTACTGATAGGCCTAAAACCCGCTCTACTGCTAGGCTTTTCCCTAGTAGTGTAACGGTTTGGTCATGTCCACCACATCATTATCCTAATGATGTGATCCCGTTCATCAAATGATAACACATGTCTATGGTTAGGAAACATAACCATCTTTGATTAACGAGCTAGTCAAGTAGAGGCATACTAGGGACACTTTGCTTTGTCTATGTATTCACACATGTACGAAGTTTCTGGTTAATACAATTCTAGCATGAATAATAAACATTTATCATGAAATAAGGACATAAATAATAATTTTATTATTGCCTCTAGGGCATATTTCCTTCAGTCTCCCACTTGCACTAGAGTCAATAATCTAGTTCACATCGCCATGTGATTTAAGATCAATAGTTCACATCTGTATGTGATTAACACCCATAGTTCACATTGCCATGTGACCAACAACCAAAAAGTTTACTAGAGTCAATAATCTAGTTCACATTGCTATGTGATTAACAACCAAAGAGTACTAAGGTGTGATCATGTTTTGCTTGTGAGATAAGCTTAGTCAACGGGTCTGTCACGTTAAGAGCCGTATGTATTTTGCAAATATTCTATGTCTACAATGCTCTGCATGGAGCTACTTTAGCTAATTGCTCCCACTTTCAATACGTATCTAGATTGAGACTCAGAGTCATCTAGATTGGTCTAAAAGCTTTCATTGACGTAACTCTTTACGACGAACTCTTTGTCACTTCCATAACCGAGAAATATTTCCTTAGTCCTTACTAAGGATATTTTGACCGCTGTCCAGTGATCTACTCCTAGATCACTATTGTACCCCCTTGCCAAACTCATGGCAAGGTAGACAATAGGTCTGGTACATAGCATAGCATATTTTATAGATCCTATGACTGAGGCACAGGGAATTCTATTTCTATCTTCTGCCGTGGTCAGGCTTTGAGTCTTACTCAACTTTACACCTTGTAATACAGGAAAGAACACCTTCTTTGACTGATCCATTTTGAAATTCTTCAAAACATTATCAAGGTATGTTCTTTGTGAAAGTCCATTAAGCGTCTTGATCTATCTCTATAGATCGTGATGCCCAATATGTAAGTAGCTTCACCGAGGTCTTTCATTGAAAAACTCTTATTCAAGTATCCTTTTATGCTATCCAGAAATTCTATGTCATTTCCAATCAACAATATGTCCACATATAATATTAGAAATGCTACAGAGCTCCCATTCACTTTCTTGTAAATACAGGCTTCTCCAAAAGTCTGTATAAAACCATATGCTTTGATCACACTATCAAAGCGTTTATTCCAACTCCGGGAGGCTTGCACCAGTCCATAAATAGATCACTAGAGCTTGCACACTTTGTCAACACCCTTTGGATTGACAAAACCTTCTGGTTGCATCATATACAACTCTTCTTCCAGAAATCCATTCAGGAATGCAGTTTTGACATCCATCTGCCAAATTTCATAATCATAAAATGCAGCAATTACTATCATGATTCGGACAAACTTTAAGCATCGCTATGGTTGAGAAAATCTCATTGTAGTAAACACCTTGAATTTGTTGTAAACCTTTTGCGACAAGTCGAGCTTTGTAGATAGTAACACTACTATCAGCGTTCGTCTTCCTCTTGAAGATCCATTTATTTTCTATGGCTTGCCGATCATCGGGCAAGTCCACCAAAGTCCACACTTTGTTCTCATACATAGATCCCATCTCAGATTTCATGGCCTCAAGCAATTTCGCGGAATCTAGGCTCATCATTGCTTCCTCATAGTTTGTAGGTTCATCCTGGTCTAGTAACATGACTTCTAAAATAGGATTGTCGTACCACTTTGATGCGGACCGTACTCTGGAAGATCTGGAAGACCTATGAGGTTCTGTAGTAACTTGATCTGAAGTTTCATGATCATCATCATTAGCTTCCTCACTAATTGGTGTAGGAATCACTTGAACTTATTTCTATGATGAACTACTTTCCAATTCGGGAGAAGGTACAATTACCGCATCAAGTTCTACTTTTCTCCCACTCACTCCTTTCGAGAGAAACTCCTTATCTAGAAAGGATCCATTCTTAGCAACGAATATCTTGCCTTCGGATCTATGATAGAAGGTGTACCCAACAGTTTCCTTTGGATATCCTATGAAGATGCATTTCTCCGATTTGGGTTTGAGCTTATCAGGTTGAAGCTTTTTCACATAATCATCCCAGCCCCAAACTTTAAGAAACGACAACTTTGGTTTCTTACCAAACCACAATTCATAAGGCGTCGTCTCAACGGATTTTGATGTTGCCCTATTTAATGTGAATGTAGCTATCTCTAATGCATAACCCCAAAACGATAGTGGTAAATCGGTAAGAGACATCATAGATCGCACCATATCTAATAAAGTGCAGTTATGACGTTCGGACACACAATTATGCTTAGGTGTTCCCGGGTGGTGTGAGTTGTGAAACTATTCCGCATTGTTTCAAATGAAGACCAAACTCGTAACTCAAATATTCGCCTTCGTGATCAGATCGTAGAAACTTTATTTTCTTGTTATGAGGATTTTCCACTTCACTCTGAAATTATTTGAACTTTTCAAATGTTTCAAACGTATGTTTCATCAAGTAGATATACCCATATCTTCTCAAACCATCTGTGCAGGTCAGAAAATAACGATACCCGCCGCGAGCCTCAACACTCATTGAACCACATACATCAGTATGTATTATTTCCAATAAGTCAGTTGCTCGCTCCATTGTTCCAGAGAATGGAGTCTTAGTCATCGTGCCCATGAGGCATGGTTTGCAAGCGTCAAGTGATTCCAAAAGTCCATCAGCGTGGAGTTTCTTCATGCGCTTTACACCAATATGACCTAAACGGCGGTACCACAAATAAGTTGCACTATCATTATCAACTTTGCATCTTTTGGCATCAATATTATGAATATGTGTATTACCACTATCGAGATTCAATACACCATCAACATTGGGTGTATGATAATAGAAGGTTTTATTCATGTAAACTGAATGAACAACTGTATTGCGATAAACATGATCGACTCATATTTGTGCTCAACGCACACACCAAATAACTTTTATGTAGGTTCAACACTAATCCCGAAAGTATAGGGAGTGTGCGATCATGATCATATCACTCTTGGAATCACTTACAACATACATCAACACTTCATTCTTAACAAGTCTCTAATTATTCTGAAACTCCTGTTTTGAGTTACTAATCTTAGCAATCGAACAAGTATCGAATAACCAGGGGCAACTATGAACACTATCAAGGCACACATCAATAACCTGTATATCAAATATACCTTTGTTCACTTTTCCATCACTCTTTTCCACCAAATATTTGGGGTAGTGCTGCTTCCAGTGACCATTTCCTTTGTAGTAGAAGCACTCAGTTTCAGGCTTAGGTCTAGCTTTGGGTTTCTTCAAGGGAGTAACAACTTGCTTGTCATTCTATTTGAAGTTCCCTTTCTTTCCCTTTGCCCTTTCCTTCAAACTAGTGTTCTTATCAATCAACACTTGATACTTTTTCTTGATTTCTACCTTCATCGATTTCAGCATCACGAAGAGCTTGAGAATCATTTTTGTCATCCCTTGCATACTATAGTTCATCATGAAGTTCTAGTAACTTGGTGATGGTGACTAGAGAACTCTGCCAATCACTATCTTATCTAGAAAATTAAATCCCACTTGATTCAAGTGATTGTAGTACCCAGACATTCTGAGTACATGCTCACTAGCTGAGTAATTCTCCTCCATCTTATAGGCAAAGTATTTGCCTGAGGTCTCATACCTCTCGGCACGGGCATGAGTCTGAGATACCAATTTTAGCTCTTGGAACATCTCATATGCTCTGTAGCATTCAAAAACATTTTTGAAGTCCCGGTACTAAGCCGTAAAGTATGGTGCACTAACTATCTAGTAGTCATCATATTGAGCTAGCCAAACATTCATAATGTCTGCATCGCTCCTGCAATAGGTCAGTCACCTAGTGGTGCATCAAGGACATAATTCTTCTATGCAGCAATGAGGATAAACCTCAGATTACGGACCTAGTCTGCATCATTGCTACTATCATCTTTCAATTTAGTTTTCTCTAGGAACATATAAAAACATAGGGAAGCTACAACACGAGCTATTGATCTACAACATAATTTGCAAAATACTATCAAGACTAAGTTCATGATAAATTATAGTTCAATTAATCATATTACTTAAGAACTCCCACTTAGATAGACATCCCTCTAGTCATCTAAATAATCACGTGATCCAAATCAACTAAACCATGTCCGATCATCAGGTGAGATGGAGTAGTTTTCAATGGTGAACATCACTATGTTGATCATATCTACTATATGATTCACGCTCGACCTTTCGGTCTCCAGTGTTCCGAGGCCGTATCTGCATATGCTAGGCTCGCCAAGTTTAACCCTCGTATTCTCCGTGTGAAAAACTGGCTTGCACCCATTGTATGTGAATGTAGAGCTTATCACACCCGATCATCCCGTGGTGTCTCAGCACGAAGAACTATAGCAATGGTGCATACTCAGGGAGAACACTTATACCTTGAAATTTAGTAAGGGATCATCTTATAATGCTACCGTCGTACTAAGCAAAATAAGATGCATAAAAGATAAACATCACATGCAATCAAAATATGTGCCATGATATGGCCATCATCATCTTGTGCTCATGATCTCCATCACTGAAGCATCGTCATGATCTCCATCGTCACCAGCGCGACACCTTGATCTCCATCGTAGTATCGTTGTCGTCTCACCAACTATTTCTTCTACGACTATCGCTACCTCTTAGTGATAAAGTAAAGCAATTACATGGCGATTGCATTTCATACAATAAAGCGACAACCATAAGGCTCCTGCCAGTTGCCGATAACTTTTACAAATCATGATCATCTCATACAACAATTTATATCACATCATGCCTTGACCATATCACATCACAGCAAGCCCTGCAAAAACAAGTTAGACGTCTACTTTGTTATTGCAAGTTTTACGTGGCTGCTATTGGCTTCTAGCAAGAATCATCCTTACCTACGCATCAAAACCACAATGAGTTTTCATCAAGTGTGCTATTTTAACCTTCAACAAGGACCATCCGTAATCAAACTCGATTCAACTAAAGTTGGAGAAGCAGACACCCGCCAGCCACCTATGTTGAAAAGCACGTTAGTAGAACCAGTCTCATGAATGCGGTAATGTAATGTCGGTCTGGGCCGCTTCATCCAACAATACCGCCAAATCAAAGTAAGACATTGGTGGTAAGCAGTAAGACTATTATTGGCCACAACTCTTTGTATTCTACTCATGCAAATAACATATACGCATAGACCTGGCTCGGATGCCACTGTTGGGGAACACAGTAATTTCAAAAAAAATCCTATGATCATGCAAGATCTATCTAGGAGATGCATAGCTATGACAGGCGAGAGTGTGTCCACTACCCTCATAGACCGAAAGCGGAAGCGTTTAGTAATGCGGTTGATGTAGTCGAACGTCTTCGCGATCCAACCGATCCAAGCACTGAACGTACGGCACCTCCACATTCAGCACATGTTCAGCTCGATGAAGTCCTCATACTCTTGATCCAATTGAGGATGAGGAAGGGCTTCATCAGCACGACGGCGTGGCGACGGTGATGATGAAGTTACCGACACAGGGCTTTGCCTAAGCACTACGACGATATGACCGAGGTGTGTTACTATGGAGGGGGGCACTGCACACGGCTAAAAGGTAAACTTGTGTATCTTTGGGTGCCCCTGCCCCCGTATATAAAGGAGGGAGGGAGAGAGGATGGCCCCCTAGGGGCGCGCCAAGTGTATGGAGTCCTACTAGGACTTCCAAATCCTAGTAGGAATCTGTTCCCTTTTAGGAGTAGGAGAGAAGGAAGGAGAGAGGGAGTATGAAAGGGAAAGGGGGGCGCCGCCCCCTTCCCCTAGTCCAATTCGGACCCATGGGGCGGGGCGCCACCTCTCCTTGGAATGCCTCCTCTATTTCTCGTATGGCCCATGAAGGCCCATTACTTCTCCTAGCGAATTCCCGTAACTCCCCGGTACTCCGAAAAAGACCCGAATCACTCTGAACCTTTTCGATGTTCGAATATAGCTTTCCAATATATTGATCTTTATGTCTCGACCATTTCTAGACTCCTCATCACGTCCGTGATCTTATCGGGGACTCTGAACAAACTTTGTTCATCAAAACAAATAACTCATAATACAATTCGTGATCGAACGTTAAGCGTGCGGACCCTACAGGTTCCAGAACTAAGTAGACATGATCGAGACACATCTCCAATCAATAACCAATATAGGAACATGGATGCTCATATTGGCTCCTACATATTCTACGAAGATATTTATCGGTCAAACTGCATAACAACATACGTTGTTCCCTTTGTCTTCGGTATGTTACTTGCCTGAGATTCGATCGTCGGTATAATCATACCTAGTTCAATCTCGTTACCAGCAAGTCTCTTTACTTGTTCTGTAATACTTCATCCCGCAACTGACTCATTAGTCACAATGCTTGCAAGGCTTATTGTGATGAGTATTACCGAGAGGTCCCAGAGATACCTCTCCGAAACACGGAGTGACAAATTCTAATCTCGATCTATGCCAACCCAACAAACACCTCCGGAGACACCTATAGAGCACCTTTATAATCACCCATTTACATTGTGACATTTGGTAGCACACAAAGTGTTCCTCCGGTATTCGGGAGTTGCATAATCTCATAGTTTGAGGAACATGTATAAGTCATGAAGAGAGCAGTAGCAATGAAACTATAATGATCATAATGCTAAGATAACGGTTGGGTCATGTACACCACATCATTCTCCTAATTATGTGATCCCGTTCATAAAATGACAACACATGTCTATGGTTAGGAAACATAACCATCTTTGATTAGCGAGCTAGTCAAGTAGAAGCATACTAGGGACACTTTGTTTTGTCTATGCATTCACACATGTACGAAGTTTCCGGTTAATAAAATTCTAGCATGAATAATAAACATTTATCATGAAATAAGGAAATAAATAATAACTTTTTTATTGCCTCTAGGTCATATTTCCTTCACTCGGTGCGGTAACTTGATGGACTTCGGCGAGGTCACGAGCGCCCGTTTGCGCCAATTGTTCGAAGAAAATGTCTCGAAGACTTTTAGGATGTTGAAATTGTCCTTCTCCTGTGAGTATCTCTCTGGAGTTGCGGTGAGGATGGACTCTCCACTTTTTGCTACTTGTCGAAGTACCCAGCATGCTCGGAGGCTATGGGTTGGGACTGTGTGCGGAGTGGCGTGAATCGGGCAGGGCTTGTCCAGCAGTTCGTCAAGAGCGAACCTGTGTCCCGTGAAGGGTTTGTTCTTCCTGCCCATAGACTGGTGGTCGAGTGACCCGCCAGGTTGTATTCGTTTGACCCGGGCCGCACACTGCGTCGAGGCAGCGAGCTCCAGTTGAGTTTTCTGGGCTCTCCATGTGCTTTCCACCGAACAATACTTCTGGACTACGTGCGATAATTCCGTGAAACTCTGTATGTTGTGATGGTCGAGGGCGTTCAATATTCCTTCATCGGTGCAGGTGGAAAACCGAAACTACGTCGTCGTCCGAGCAGTCTATGATTCTATTTTTGACAAGCAAGAATCTAGCCCAAAAGTGGTGGACCATTTCCTTAGGCTGCTGCCGCACATACATATGGTCGTATATATAGAGAGGACCTGAGTTTCTTGGAGAATATTGATTGTGGTGGGTGGGTGGATTAAACTTTGGATCCTGTCCCACGTCTGTCTTTGGAGACAAAATGGCTTTCGAAGTGACCGGTTCGGGTCTATTTAAGCACAAAGGCTCTAACAATCGTACATTTGAACCAGAGCGCAAAGGGCGTAACGTCCCATCCGAAGGGGAAGTATCTGTCTCAGGGGACTCGGGGACCCAAACATACTTGGTTTTCAATATGGGGTGGGAAGTGTCAATGGCCAATTCCTCAATGACCCCCATGAAGTAGGTGATAGGCGAGTGATTAGTTTCCCTCTGGTCGGGCTTGAGCCTGATCTGATCATAGTTTGTTGAGACCCCCAGCACGGCGATGCGGTCTAACAGTTCTTTTAAAGACGAAACATCCGTCGGATTCAATTTTTCAGAGTACTTAGGGCCAACGCGAGAACCGTGTCCGGCGGCCATGGGGGGAGTTGCAGGCTCGATGGCCGTGTGGGCCCCCATGGTGAAACCGCCGAATCGTAGGGTCTGCCCCGAAGCTAGGCACCCTCTGGAAGTGATATTGTTGTTGATGACTAGGCGAGCCATAGATCGCTTTTTGAAGACAGCACAACATAGCTCTCAATGAAAGCACCAATGTCTGTGTCAAAACTAGCAGAACTCAGGTAGGGGGGCCCAAGCTGTGCGTCTAAGGATCAGTGGTAACTAGAAGCCAGGGGACACAGTGTTTACCCAGGTTCGGGCCCTCTTAAGGGAGGCAAAACCCTACTCCTGCTTGATTATATTCGATGAGTATGAAGATTACAAGAGTTGATCTATCTCGAGATCGTAATGGCTAACCCTAGATTTCTAGCCTATGAGGATTCCAATGATGGTGAAGAAGATAGCCTCTACGGACTAACCCCTCCAGTTTATATACACACCGGAGGGGTCAAGGGTTTGTACAAGGTTGGCCTATTAGGGAAGGAAGCTTCTAGACTCTTATTCTTGCCGTTTACATATTGAGAAGTCCCATCCGGACACGGTGGATAATCTTCAGTCTGATCTTGTACGGCCCATCCAACCTGGCACATACTCCTAGGTCGGACACCTGAGGAACCCTAAATTAGGACTCCCTCACCTACACCAATTAGTGAGGAAGCCAATGATGATGATCATGAAACTTCAGATCAAGTTACTACCAAACCTCGTAGGTCAACCAGAGTACGGTCCGCACCAGAGTGGTATTGTAATACTATTCTGGAAGTCATGTTACTAGACCATGATGAACCTATGAACTATGAGGAAGCGATGATGAGCCCAGATTCCGCGAAATGGCTTGAAGCCATGAAATCTGAGATGGTATCCATGTATGAGAACAAAGTGTGGACTTTGGTGGGCTTCCTCGATGATCGCAAGCCATAGAAAATAAATGGATCTTCAAGAAGAAGAATGATGCTGACGGTAATGTTACTGTCTACAAAGCTCGACTTGTTGCGAAAGGTTTTCAACAAGTTCAAGTAGTTGACTATGATGATATCTTCCCACCCGTAGCAATGCTTAAGTCCGTCTAAATCATGTTAGCAATTGCCGCGTTTTATGATTATGAAATTTGGCAAATGGATGTCAAAACTGCATTCCTTAATGGATTTCTTAAAGAAGATTTGTATATGATGCAACCAGAAGGTTTTGTCAGTCCAAAAGGTGCTAACAAAGTGTGCAATCTCCAGCGATCCATTTATGGACTGTTGCAAGCCTCTCGGAGTTGGAATATACACTTTGATAATGTGATCAAAGCATATGGTCTTATACAAACTTTGGGAGAAGCATGTATTTACAAGAAAGTGGGTGGGAGCTCTGTAGCATTTCTAATACTATATGTGGATGACATATTGTTGATTGGAAATAATACAGAATTTCTGGATAGCATAAAGGATACTTGAATAAGAATTTTTCTGTGAAAGACCTCGGTGAAGCTGCTTATATATTGGGCATCAAGATCTATAGAGATAGATCGAGACTCTTAATTGGACTTTCACAAAGCACATACCTTGATAAAGCTTTGAAAAAGTTCAAAATGGATCGGTCAAAGAAAGGGTCCTATGTTACAAGGTGTGAAGCTGAGTCAGACTCAATGCCCAACCACTGTAGAAGATAGAGAGAAAATGAAAGTTTTTTCCTATGCCTCAGCCATAAGTTCTATCATGTATGCAATGTTGTGTACCAGACTTGATGTGTGCCTTGCTATAAGTTTAGCAGGGAGGTACCAAAGTAACCCAATAGTAAATCATTGGACAACGGTCAAGAACATCCTAAAATACCTGAAAAGGACTAAGGAATGTTTCTCGTTTACGGAGGTGACAAAGAGCTTGTCGTAAATGGTTACGTCGAGGCGAGCTTTGACACAAATCCGGATGACTTTAAGTCGCAAACCAGATACGTATTTATATTGAATAGTGGAGATGTCAGTTTGTGCAGTTCCAAGCAGAGCATCATGACGGGATCTACGTGTGAAGCGGAGTACATAGCTGCTTTGGATGTAGCAAATGAAGGAGTCTGGATGAAGGAGTTCATATCCGATCTAGGTGTAATACCTAGTGCATCGGATCCAATGAAAATCTTTTGTGACAGCACTGGAGCAATTGCCTTGGCGAAGGAATCCAGATTTAACAAGAGAACCAAACACATTAAAAGATGCTTCAACTCCATCCGCGATCAAGTCAAGGAGGGAGACATAGAGATATGCAAGGTACATACGGATCTGAATGTTGCAGACCTGTTGACTAAGCCTCATCCATGAGCAAAACATGATCAGCACCATGACTCCATGGTTGTTAGAATCATTACTATGTAATCTAGATTATTGACTCTAGTGCAAGTGGGAGACTGAATGAAATATGCCCTAGAGGAAATAATAAAGTTGTTATTTATATTTCCTTATATCACGATAAATGTTTATTATTCATGGTAGAATTGTATTAACCAAAAACTTAGTACATGTGTGAATACATAGACAAAACAGAGTGTCCATAGTATGCCTCTACTTGACTAGCTCGTTAATCAAAGATGATTAAGTTTCCTGACCATAGACATGTGTTGTCATTTAATGAATGGGATCACATCATTAGATAATGATGTGATGGACAAGACCCATCTGTTAGCTTAGCATAATGTTCGTTAAGTTTTATTTCTATTGCTTTCTTCATAACTTATACATGTTCCTCTGACTATGAGATTATGCAACTCCCGAATAATGGAGGAACACCTTGTGTGCTATCAAATGTCACAACGTAACTGGGTGATTATTAAGATGATCTACAGGTGTCTCCGAAAGTGTTTGTTGGGTTGGCATAGATCGAGATTAGGATTTGTCACTCCATGTATCGGAGAGGTATCTCTAGGCCCTCTCGGTAATGCTCATCACTATAAGCCTTGCAAGCAATGTGAATAATGAGTTATTTATGGGATGATGCATTACGGAATGAGTAAAGAGACTTCCCCATAACGAGATTGAACTAGGTATGAGGATACCGACGATCGAATCTCAGGCAAGTAACATACCGATGACAAAGGGAATAACATATGTTGTTATGCGCTTTGACCGATAAAGATCTTCGTAGAATATGTAGGAACCAATATGAGCCTTGAGGTTCCGGTACTGGTTATTGACCGGAGATGTTTCTCGGTCATGTCTACATAGTTCTCAAACCAGTAGGGTCCGCACGCTTAACGTTCAATGACGATTTGTATTATGAGTTATGAGTTTTGGTGACCGAATTTTATTTGGAGTCCCGGATGAGATCACGGACATGACGAGGAGTCTCGAAATGGTCGAGAGGTAAAGATTCATATATCGGAAGGTTGTATTCGGACATCACAATGGTTTCGAGTGGTTCTGGTATTTTACTGGAGTACCGAGGGGTTACCGGAACCCCCCGGTAAGTATTGGGCCTACATGGGCCTTAGTGGAGAGGGAGGAGGGCCGCAAGGGGTGGCCGCATGCCCCCCGTGGCAGTCTGATTTGGACTTGGGGAGGGGGCGGCGCCCCCCTTTCCCTCTCCCTCTCCCTCTCCTTCGTTTTCCCTCCGGTGGAAGAAAGAAAGGGGGGAATCCTACTAGGAGTGGAGTCCTGTAGGACTCCCCCCAATGGCGTGCCCCTCCTGGCTGCAGGCCTCCTCCTCCCCTCCTTTATATATGGGGGAGGGGCACCCCAAAGGCACATCAATTGTTCTCTTAGCCATGTGTGGTGCCCCCCTCCACAGTTTACACCTCCGGTCATAGCGTCGTAGTGCTTAGGCGAAGCCCTGCGCGGATCACATCACCATCACCGTCATCACGCCGTCGTGCTGATGAAACTCTCCCTCGACCCTCTGCTGGATCAAGAGTCTGAGGGACGTCATCGAGCTGAACGTGTGCTGAACTCAGAGGTGTCGTATGTTCGGTACTAGATCCGTTGGATCGTGAAGAAGTTAACCTAACGCTTCCGCTTTCGGTCTACGAGGGTATGTGGACACACTCTCCCCCTCTCGTTGATATGCATCTCCTATATAGATCTTGCGTGATCGTAGGAAATTTTTTGGAATTGCATGCTACGTTTCCCAACACCCCTACCTTCCATTATTGATTTATCTGTGGAACTTCCAACAAGCAAGAACCTTATTTGTATTTATCTTGCTTTGATCATGCATTTTATGATCGATAATTAAACTAGTAAGGTTTTCATGAATGCATCTTGGTGGTTTTTGCACAACTATCCCCTCTAGATAGATAGGACATTGGATAACAATGGTGGGAACTCTAAACATTTGTACATGTTAATCAAAGACGTAAACACAAAAGAAGTTTGTGATCCTTACATGATTTCAGTTGACTTTTGTGCAACTTATACATGCTAAACAATTGGGATGTCCTTTTGGTGATCTTGTTGAAGATTCCGTAGGAAAAGCAAGATGACACTTTGCTTGTAGAGTCTATACTTTTGTTGGAGTTGCACCACCAAAAAATTCAAGGCTGTGACGCCCCTGATTCAATCATACACTAATCAAACACGCAAATGTGTACGATCAAGATCAGGGACTCACGGGAAGATATCACAGGACAACTCTAGACACAAATTAAATAATACAAGCTTTATATTACAAGCCAGGGGCCTTGCATAAGCTCCAATACAAACGAGTCAGCGGAAGCAACAATATCTGAGTACAGACATAAGTTAAACAAGCTTGCCTTAAGAAGGCTAGCACAAAAGTAACATCAATTGAAAAGGCAAGGCCTCCTTCCTAGGAGCCTCCTAACTACTCCTGGTCGTCAGTGGCCTCCACGTAGTAGTAGGCACCCTCAGTGTAGTAGCAGTCGTCATTGAAGGTGGCATCTGGATACTGGGCTCCACCATCTGGTTGCAACAACCGGAAAGAAGAAGAAAGGGGGAAAAGGGGGAGCAAGGAAACCGTGAGTACTCATCCAAAGTACTCACAAGCAAGGATCTACACTACATATGCATCGGTATCGATGAAATGGGCTGTATCTGTGGACTGGACTGCAGAATGCCAGCAGAGAAGGGGAAAGCCTAGCCTATCGAAGACTAGCATCTTCAAGCTGCTCCAAGCATCTTGCAGCATCAGAAGAGATAAGAGTAGCATAAGGTAAAGTAGTAGTAGTGACATCAACCTCAGCCAAAGATCCTTTCTCGACTCCCTGCGAGAAAGCAATCCCAGAGCCATACTATCCATTTCTCATCACAATCCATTTCTCATCACAATCCATTTCTTATCACAATCCATTTTTCATCACAAGTATCCAGTTCTAGTTGTATCGATCGGGATACAACTTCGAGCGTCCATTACCATAGGACAGGCTATCGATAGATGTTTTCTTCCCTATAGGGGTAGACCAACTTACCCACCATGCTCGATTAACTCCGGCTGGACACACTTTCCTGGGTCATGCCCGGCCTCGGCCAAACAATACGCCGCAACCAGACCTAGGCTTAATAGAGGTCAGCACGCCGGAAAAAACCTATGCCCCCAGGGGTCATGGGCCATCGCCCCGGGAACTCCTGCACGTTACAAACGCGGCCGGTGAGCAGAACTAGCTACCTCCTTAAAAAAAGGCAGGTGCTTACCAGTCCAACCCGGCGCGCGCCGCTCAGTCGCTGACGTCTATTAAGCTTCGGCTGATGCATACGACGCAGAACGCCCATACTATGCCCACGTGATGGTTAGTGCTATCAGGCCAGAGGTCCCTCGGATCAAATATCCAAATTGTAGTGGATTACGAACGCGCGGTAACAAGGAGAGACTCATGAAAGAGGTGACCCCATTGCCCCGTCTCGAGGACTTGCGGCAAGAGCTAAGAATGCCCGGCCACGCCTCGTAATTACCTCGTGGTCACCCTCCAGGTCAACCCGACTCCTCATCACTCGCAAATATGCTCGCGCGGGTACTCCTCAGGGTCGACCCGTCTTTAGTAACATGCTTCAGTGTAAAGTAATAGTAACCATAGTAACCATGTGTCTAACACCAAGGGGAAAACCTGTAGAGTCACCCTCGACGGATTCCACTCGATGTAATCATCAAGGTGAACGTAAGACGATCCACCCTCGAGGTTCACACTTGAGGGGTCGCACGACAGAGTCGTATCGAAAGTGGTTAAGGCGGAATCACCCTCGATGACCGAGACCGAATAACTACACTACCATTTTAACATCAGAAGTGTTGATGAGGTCTCACCCTCGGCACTCGATAGTAACCCAGTAGTGTCGAGCAACTAAGGGGGAGTGATGTGCAGTGCCGGGGCCTGGTCTTCGATCTCGTTGATCGGGTCTTCGATGATGAAGCAGGGGCAACAAGGATAAGGTGGGGGTCACTGATGGATCACTAACCAACCTATACTAAGCAGTTTAGGATAAGCAGGTTACAAAAGCAGGCTATGCAACAGAATAGGAGCAAACAATAACAGTAGCAAAATCTAATGCAAGCATGAGAGAATGGAATGGGCGATATCAGGATGATCAAAGGGGGGGCTTTCCTGGAAGCTTCGCTAAAAGGGAAGAAGGGTCGTCGTCGACGTAGTCGATCACAAGAGAAGCATCGGTCTCGGGGTCTACCGAAGAGAAGAGGGGGAATAAATAATAAATACATAGTAATCATATGCAACACAGAGTATGCTATGCTAACGTGCAGCTTAGGGTTGCCTAAAGATATGTCAAAGTCATATTAGTTATTTTAGGTTTTAAGTTGGATTTAACAACCGGTCAATAGACACTATTCATCTACCAGAAACAGGGTAAAAGTTACGGGTCCACCTACATAGAGGGTTCCGACATGGAACCAGACGACACGATCAGATTCGTCTCGTCGTTCTGAACAAATTTCACGTACAAGGTTTTTCGATCCGAACTACGGTTTATTTTCTATGATTTTCTAAAGTTTTAACAATATTCTAAATTTCTTTTAATTACTAAATTGTCAGGACAATGAATTATGACATCATGCTGGCGTCAGCCCTGCGTCAGCGGTCAACAGCCTAGTTGACTGGTCAATGGGGCCCACGTGGGGCCCACAGGCGGTGATAGGGCGTTGCCCAGTCAGCATCTGACTGGGTCAATGAGACCTAGGGGCCCAGTGGCAGCGGCTAAGGGGAGGTCCACGTGGACAGCCACATCAGCAACACCGGAAACGGCGCCAGAGTTGCTCCGGTGGCCTTTTGCGGAGGCGAGCTCGCCCGAGACGCTCGGAAAACTGCTACGGGGCACCGTTTAGCGCGGTTCTTGTTGCGTTCGAACGGTTACTCCACCCCACATTGGTTGGTGGTGGCAGAACGAGCCGGGGAGGTCAGCGGGGCCGCCGGCGTTGAGTCGTGGCGGCTATATGGCTCAGATGTGTGACGAGGATGGTGAAGCAGCGTGCTACGGAGCGAAAGGAAAGGCTGGGGAGGATCCCCGTGGTGCGGCGAATCCAACGGGCTTGAGCCCGTGACCAAATGGTCACCGGAGCGTCGCCGGCGGCGAGCTCCACGGTGATGCGTTCGGGCGCTCATCGGGGACGGCGCTAGGAGGCACAGGAGGGAGCATGCGCGTGCGCATTGGGCTCCTGGGAACCCCAGGAGCACAACTGTGAGCTTGGGCGAGCGTGTCGATGGTCACAAGAACGACAACGAGCTCGTCGACGGAGCTGGGATCGGCCATGGCGGAACCAGTCGCCCCGAGTTTGTAGAGGAGCAGAAAGGAGGGGAGGAGAGATGGATCTCACCGCAGCAGCTCAAGGTGGCCCGTGGAAGGATTAGTAGCAGTAGAGGGCATCGCCGGAGTTTGTGAAGAACGGCGCCAGTCAGAGATGGGGACGAAGGGGATCCGGTGCTTCGGTGCCTCCCAGCTCCAGCTCAGGCCACCAGTTCAAGGAGTCGACTCCGGCGGAGCTCACCGACAGGGTCAGCGGGCATGGGACCGCCGGTGGCCGCAATAACGACGGAGGACGGCGGCAACCGTGCTCGGGCGTCAATGGGGAACGAGGGGGAAGAGGAACGGAGCGAGCGAGGAAGAATCTGGTGGGGAGAGGGAGAGGCGAAGCGAGCGAGGGGGAAATATCTAGGGCCGCGGGGTGGGCCTTATCCCCTCGCTCCGCTGGCAAGGCACGGGACGGCGGCGACGCGCAGGCGCGCGCCCTTGGTCGATTGAACAGGGGGGAGGTGCAACATGACAGGGTGAGGTAGCACTAGTGCAGAACTGGGCATTAGCACCGGTTCGTAAGGCCCTGTAGTGCCGGTTACATAACCGGCACTAATTTGTGGTCACTAAAGCCCCCCCCCCTTTAGTACCGGTTCAGCACGAACCGGTGCTAAAGGGCAACAACGTGGCACGAGCCAGCTCCGGGGGCCTGGAGCCCTTTAGTATCGGTTGGTAACACCAACCGGTACTATAAGGTTTGGTGGGTTTTTAGTTTTATGATTTCTTTTTCATTTAATTTTGTGTTTCCATTTTAATTCTTTTTCGTTTGCTGGTATTTTACGATACTACACATTGTACACGTTATGCATATTAATAGAATTTCTAGTAGATCAACCAATCATCGAGTTCAACATGATTTTCATGATATTATAAGCGTTCATATATAAGACCACAAAAGCAAATCACTTAAGTTCAGAACGAAGAACACAGACATGAAAGGACAAGTAATAATTAAGAGCAGCATGAAGAACTAGCTGAATCACTCCTGCTAGCTACTCATACGATCATCATCCTCATAGTCATCGAACCCAACCCTACATAATTGTTCTTAGCACATGATCATCAGTATCTGGTAGGACCTAAACACCCTTAAGGTAAAATAGCATAAAACAATATAGACCCTGACTCTCCATTATGAAGAATGGCGATCATCCTGTCTCCAATTCTTGCCCTTCGCTGCTCATTGCTTCCAAGAAGCTCCTTATGACTGTCCATACATTTTTTCCATTCTTTGATTGTTATGTCTCCACTTCTTTTAGAAACCCGGTATGGACAGTTGAGATTCGTAGGACGACCTGGTCGTATGTTCAAAACATGAAGGCTACCATGCGTATACATCAGATGAGGCACACAATCATTCGGGATTATCTGTTGAAAAACATAGTAATAACTTCATAGTTAGCAATGATGTACTAGTTTTAGAAGTGTGCAAAAAGATGCACGGATGTTGTAATAGTAAAAAATAATCTTACCAGGGTATCTCCATGGTAGTTACCGTAGTTCAACACGTGCACTAGTGGCACATATTGACCATAATGTTGAGGAGTTTGATTGTAGATATTGTAATTCTCAAGATCAGTACAAAATCCGACCAGATGATTTTTCTCCTGATAAGTTAATTCGGCGCCTTTGGTGTAGTACGTTCTGTCTACCATCTTCCGCACATTCTTTGAAGAATGAAAATAAGCTGTCAATGGAGATAAGTTGTCAACTATATATTTTGAAATAAACAATATAAATTACTTAATAACTATGTTTAGCTCACATGAGGGAAGAACTGGAGGTGTATCCACAAGGACCAAAATCGAAGGTGTCTCTTGCTCGATTGTAGGATCACCAAGATCCATGGTGACAAGCATACCCTAATCAAGACCATACATCTTGCAAAATGCATCCCAATTTTTGCAACCAAAATGGGTTACACTCTGAGCATTGTACAGCTTTACTTGAAAATCCACACCATGATGGGTACTTAGGATAATTTTTTTGGTTTTGAAATTTTCATGGTCTTCAAAACCCATCCTCTCCAAGACATAGCGTCTTGCAAAGCATGGGATAAGCTAGTCGAATTGGAAAAGATGAAAAATACATGTTAAAATAGTTGAAGTCGTGCTTAATGACGAAAAAAAAACTATTGTCGTTGTTGCGTACCGTATGAACATCGCAGGTCTCCTCAATCTTAATGCTGAAGCGCCGATTTTCATCCAGCTCAATGAACCTGTCGCACATAGCTCGGTCCTCGTGGCACCAGTCGCACTCCCCCGGGGGTTTTCGTCGTCCGATGAGTACGACATTTCCGGCCTACGTTCATAATTCAAATATTAAACTAGATCATTATTATTAATCATGGGTTGACTATCGATGATCGATGTACGTACGTAGCTCCTCTTTCATTCCCGAATGCATTATTATACCAAATTGTCTAGCACACGGGAATGAAGGAGAACTTATCCAATATGAGCATTCAATAAGCAAAACCAAATCATAAAATAAGCAAAACCAAATCATAAAATAAAGTATAGTATTCAAATTAGCATGCATTCAATAATTATAAGCAAAAGTACATCATCTCTTTCCTTTTTCTAAATACTATGAACAAAAAAATCATTAAAATTCTATGAACAAAATTAATTACACAACCTAAATATCACCAAAATCTTAATATATTAATTCAACTAGTTCAACTAAACATTTACTAAAAATAAACTAGTTATATTAATTCAACTAGTTCAACTAAGCATTTACTAAAAATAAACTAGTTCTATATATTAATTCAACAAGTTCAACTAAGCATTTTCTAAAAATAAACTAGTTCTATATATTAATTCAACTAGTTCATAATGTTATTTACTAGTTAACTAAAAATAAACTAGTTAACTAAGCATTATATTTACTAAAAAT